>NC_059192.1:3559889-3679046 GCF_020615455.1 Coregonus clupeaformis
GTCCATGAAACCGCTCGCATGTGCAGTGTGCATTTTTAGAACGGTGTTTAACGCAAATTGCGTTTTGGAACATTTGCGGATAGGCCTTCCGCCGTGTGCTGCGCTTAAAATGTGAAGACATAATAGTTGATCAACATTTTAAGCTAAACATTCTGATCTGTTCCATCAGCCTTATTAATTGATATGGCGTATACCTCCACTACACTACTGGATCTACTGCCCCCCTCTGGACACATCTGGAACTACACCATACCTCCACTACACTACTGGATCTACTGCCCCCCTCTGGACACATCTGGAACTACACCATACCTCCACTACACTACATTGATACCTCCACTACACTACATTGATACCTCCACTACATTACATTGATACCTCCACTACATTACATTGATACCTCCACTACACTACATTGATACCTCCACTACACTACATTGATACCTCCACTACACTACATTGATACCTCCACTACACTACATTGATACCTCCACTACACTACATTGATACCTCCACTACACTACATTGATACCTCCACTACACTACATTGATACCTCCACTACATTACATTGATACCTCCACTACATTACATTGATACCTCCACTACACTACATTGATACCTCCACTACACTACATTGATACCTCCACTACACTACATTGATACCTCCACTACATTACATTGATACCTCCACTACACTACATTGATACCTCCACTACACTACATTGATACCTCCACTACATTACATTGATACCTCCACTACATTACATTGATACCTCCACTACATTACATTGATACCTCCATTACATTACATTGATACCTCCACTACATTACATTGATACCTCCACTACACTACATTGATACCTCCACTACACTACATTGATACCTCCACTACACTACATTGATACCTCCACTACACTACATTGATACCTCCACTACACTACATTGATACCTCCACTACACTACATTGATACCTCCACTACATTACATTGATACCTCCACTACATTACATTGATACCTCCACTACACTACATTGATACCTCCACTACACTACATTGATACCTCCACTACACTACATTGATACCTCCACTACACTACATTGATACCTCCACTACACTACACCATACCTCCACTACACTACTGGATCTACTGCCCCCCTCTGGACACATCTGGAACTACACCATACCTCCACTACACTACATTGATACCTCCACTACACTACATTGATACCTCCACTACATTACATTGATACCTCCACTACATTACATTGATACCTCCACTACACTACATTGATACCTCCACTACACTACATTGATACCTCCACTACACTACATTGATACCTCCACTACACTACATTGATACCTCCACTACACTACATTGATACCTCCACTACACTACATTGATACCTCCACTACATTACATTGATACCTCCACTACATTACATTGATACCTCCACTACACTACATTGATACCTCCACTACACTACATTGATACCTCCACTACACTACATTGATACCTCCACTACATTACATTGATACCTCCACTACACTACATTGATACCTCCACTACACTACATTGATACCTCCACTACATTACATTGATACCTCCACTACATTACATTGATACCTCCACTACATTACATTGATACCTCCACTACATTACATTGATACCTCCACTACATTACATTGATACCTCCACTACACTACATTGATACCTCCACTACACTACATTGATACCTCCACTACACTACATTGATACCTCCACTACACTACATTGATACCTCCACTACACTACATTGATACCTCCACTACACTACATTGATACCTCCACTACATTACATTGATACCTCCACTACATTACATTGATACCTCCACTACACTACATTGATACCTCCACTACACTACATTGATACCTCCACTACACTACATTGATACCTCCACTACATTACATTGATACCTCCACTACACTACATTGATACCTCCACTACACTACATTGATACCTCCACTACATTACATTGATACCTCCACTACATTACATTGATACCTCCACTACATTACATTGATACCTCCACTACATTACATTGATACCTCCACTACATTACATTGATACCTCCACTACATTACATTGATACCTCCACTACATTACATTGATACCTCCACTACATTACATTGATACCTCCACTACATTACATTGATACCTCCACTACATTACATTGATACCTCCACTACACTACATTGATACCTCCACTACATTACATTGATACCTCCACTACACTACATTGATACCTCCACTACATTACATTGATACCTCCACTACACTACATTGATACCTCCACTACATTACATTGATACCTCCACTACATTACATTGATACCTCCACTACATTACATTGATACCTCCACTACATTACATTGATACCTCCACTACACTACATTGATACCTCCACTACACTACATTGATACCTCCACTACACTACATTGATACCTCCACTACATTACATTGATACCTCCACTACATTACATTGATACCTCCACTACACTACATTGATACCTCCACTACACTACATTGATACCTCCACTACACTACATTGATACCTCCACTACATTACATTGATACCTCCACTACACTACATTGATACCTCCACTACACTACATTGATACCTCCACTACATTACATTGATACCTCCACTACATTACATTGATACCTCCACTACATTACATTGATACCTCCACTACACTACATTGATACCTCCACTACATTACATTGATACCTCCACTACATTACATTGATACCTCCACTACATTACATTGATACCTCCACTACACTACATTGATACCTCCACTACATTACATTGATACCTCCACTACACTACATTGATACCTCCACTACATTACATTGATACCTCCACTACACTACATTGATACCTCCACTACATTACATTGATACCTCCACTACATTACATTGATACCTCCACTACATTACATTGATACCTCCACTACATTACATTGATACCTCCACTACATTACATTGATACCTCCACTACATTACATTGATACCTCCACTACATTACATTGATACCTCCACTACACTACATTGATACCTCCACTACATTACATTGATACCTCCACTACATTACATTGATACCTCCACTACATTACATTGATACCTCCACTACATTACATTGATACCTCCACTACATTACATTGATACCTCCACTACACTACATTGATACCTCCACTACACTACATTGATACCTCCACTACATTACATTGATACCTCCACTACATTACATTGATACCTCCACTACATTACATTGATACCTCCACTACATTACATTGATACCTCCACTACATTACATTGATACCTCCACTACATTACATTGATACCTCCACTACACTACATTGATACCTCCACTACACTACATTGATACCTCCACTACACTACATTGATACCTCCACTACATTACATTGATACCTCCACTACATTACATTGATACCTCCACTACATTACATTGATACCTCCACTACATTACATTGATACCTCCACTACATTACATTGATACCTCCACTACATTACATTGATACCTCCACTACATTACATTGATACCTCCACTACATTACATTGATACCTCCACTACATTACATTGATACCTCCACTACACTACATTGATACCTCCACTACACTACATTGATACCTCCACTACACTACATTGATACCTCCACTACATTACATTGATACCTCCACTACATTACATTGATACCTCCACTACATTACATTGATACCTCCACTACACTACATTGATACCTCCACTACATTACATTGATACCTCCACTACACTACATTGATACCTCCACTACACTACATTGATACCTCCACTACATTACATTGATACCTCCACTACACTACATTGATACGTATCGTGGAGATTAATAAGTGGGTTTACCCTCCACTACACCACTGGTTGTCAATGTTTTATAATTGGAAGGGACTCTGAAAGTTGAAAATCCAAATGATATCGTTCTCCACTGTTTTTGTAGTTATCGTTGTGAACGCTCCTGTTCACTTGAATAAGAATGATTTAAAAAATATATATATATCGTTATAGTTATCGTTCTTGGTGTGGACGGCCCTTAAGTTACAACGGTGATATTATCACGGTGTTATGACTTTGAGCATTGTTGCAGAATGTTTTATTTATCGTTTGCCAATTGAACTTGAACTATCAGCCATGGTCGCTCACACCTTCGATAAGGAGTCTAGCTTGTGTCCTTATATTGTTTGCATATCGATTATTAGGTAATTTACATGCATTGATTATGCGCACAGAACAATCCATCACGGTGTTATAACTTGTTGTCTTGATTTGATTTCCTTTGTTTTTCACCCCTTATGTCTTACAGATTCGACAACATTATTTTTTATCATAATCAATGGGATCCACAAATTATGTCTCCAGACTGATGGAGTACGCTCAGAGAAACCGTCAGATCTCTGATGTCAAGTTTGAAGAGGTTGGTACAGATGGACCGGATCATCTTAAAACGTAAGTCAAATTTAACTGGCATAGTAGCTACATTGCTTTTTTGTTTTGCAAACTCCATCTCATGTGCTGTAAAAACACCACTAACCAAACAACAGTGCCTTAATTAATTAAAGGCTAACTACAGCCAAAAATATAAATAACCCAAACCCAGTCCTCAAAAGGTGGTCTCATGCTGTGGTTTAAGCTATTCATTTGATTGTTTATTGTTATTTAATTATTTATTGTTATGGACTTGGTTGTGGTTTTTCTATTTCAAAAAGTGTGACTTTGAAAGCGAAAACCTGAAATGTTAAAAAGACACAAAAAACCCTGGTGAATTTCTGACTCAGTTGACAGCCTCATTGATCGATTTCAATAGTAGGGCTACTATTGGCTACAACACAGTACCTTAGCAGCTCCGCACCTTAGCGCACATGCACTCACTCACACACACAACAACCCACACACACACACACACACACACACACACACAACAACCCACACACACACACACACACACACACACACAACAACCCACACACACACACACACACACACACACACACAACAACCCACACACACACACACACACACACACACACACACACACAGTGGCTTGCGAAAGTATTCACCCCCCTTGGCATTTTTCCTATTTTTTACAACCTGGAATTAAAATAGATTTTTTGGGGGTTTGTATCATTTAATTTACACAACATGCCTACCACTTTGAAGATGCAAAATATTTTTTATTGTGAAACAAACAAAGTTACCAATAAGATAAAAAAACGGAAAACTTGAGCGTGCATAACTATTCACCCCCCCAAAGTCAATACTTTGTAGATCCACCTTTTGCAGCAATTACAGCTGCAAGTCTCTTGGGGTATGTCTTTATAAGCTTGGCACAACTAGCCACAGGGATTTTTGCCCATTCTTCAAGGCAAAACTGCTCCAGTTGGATGGGTTCCACTGGTGTACAGCAATCTTTAAGTCATACCACAGATTCTCAATTGGATTGAGGTCTGGGCTTTGACTAGGCCATTACAAGACATTTAAATGTTTCCCCTTAAACCACTCGAGTGTTGCTTTAGCAGTATGCTTAGGGTCATTGTCCTGCTGGAAGGTGAACCTCCGTCCCAGTCTCAAATCTCAGGAAGACTGAAACAGGTTTCCCTCAAGAATTTCCCTGTGTTTAGAGCCATCCATCATTCCTTCAATTCTGACCAGTTTCCCAGTCCCTGCCGATGTAAAACATCCCCACAGCATGATGCTGCCACCACCATGCTTCACTGTGGGGATGGTGTTCTCGGGGTGATGAGAGGTGTTGGGTTTGCGCCAGACATTGCGTTTTCCTTGATGGTCAAAAAGCTCAATTTTAGTCTCATCTGACCAGAGTACCTTCTTCCATGTGTTTGAGGAGTCTCTCACATGCCTTTTGGCGAACACCAAACGTGTTTGCTTATTTCTTTCTTAAAGTAATGGCTTTTTTCTGGCCACTCTTCCGTAAAGCCCAGCTCTGTCGAATGTACGGCTTAAAGTGGACCTATGGACAGATACTCACATTTCCGCTGTGGAGCTTTGCAGCTCCTTCAGGGTTATCTTTGGTCTCTTTGTTGCCTCTCTGATTAATGCCCTCCTTGCCTGGTCCGTGAGTTTTGGTGGGCGGCCCTCTCTTGGCAGGTTTGTTGTGGTGCCATATTCTTTCCATTTTTTAATAATGGATTTAATGGTGCTCCGTGGGATGTTCGAAGTTTCGGATATTTTTTTATAACCCAACCCTGATCTGTACTTCTCCACAACTTTGTCCCTGACCTGTTTGGAGAGCTCCTTGGTCTTCATGGTGCCGCTTGCTTGGTGATGCCCCTTGCTTAGTGGTGTTGCAGACTCTGGGGCCTTTCAGAACCGGTGTGTATATATACTGAGACCATGTGACACTTAGATTCCACACTTGTGGACTTTATTTAACTAATTATGTGACTTGTGAAGGTAATTGGTTGCACCAGATCTTATTTAGGGGCTTCATAGCAAAGGGGGTGAATACATATGCACGCACCACTTTTCCATTTATTTATTATAATAGTTATTATAAAAGTTTCACTTCACCAATTTGGACTATTTTGTGTATGTCCATTACATGAAATCCAAATAAAAATCCATTTAAATTACAGGTTGTAATGCAACAAAATAGGAAAAACACCAAGGGGGATGAATACTTTTGCAAGGCACTGTACATTCATGCTACACACACATCACAACTGCTGCTACCAGACTCTTATTATTATTGCTAAATACTGGACAATTTAAACAATTGCCACCCCCCCCCTTTTATTATTTCTTATCGTTGTTGCATTGTCCAGAAGGAACCTGCAAGTAAGCATTTAGTTGGACAGTGTATACCGTGTGTATCCCGTACATACAGTGGACTCTACCCACCCACTCCCTGGACTCTACCCACACACTCACACATACTACACTGACACTCCAACACACACACACACACACACACACACACACACACTATATACGCTCACAACCACAAAACACACACACACACACACACAAGCATTTTGACGCTACACACCAGTGGCGGTCGGTGCCGTTTTAAGATGCGAAAAATATGAAAAGAACGTGTGAGCCTTATTTCTACTACAGCATATTGGATGGCTGTCATTCATATTCCATTCACCCAGCTCAATGTAACATCGATAGGTTTAGGCTACTACATGATACTCTAATGTTCCCTGTACCCATCATGAGGTTGCTACAACCTAGCCTATGAATGAACGTTTACAACGTAGGTGCCCAGGTCGAGAGAGATTTCAGTAATCAATAATAATAATAATAATAATAATATGCCATTTAGCAGACGCTTTTTATCCAAAGCGACTTACAGTCATGCGTGCATACATTTTTACGTATGGGTGGTCCCGGGGATCGAACCCACTACCTTGGCGTTACAAGCGCCGTGCTCTACCAGCTGAGCTACAGAGGACCAAGGTGACAGACATTGACACATTCAATACCGCCTTGCACACTCTGGCCTGCATCTAGTTGATCTGGGGTGTAATCATTAGTCCAACAGTTGCAAACGAGAGTTTCTATTGGACAAATTCTGGTATGTTTATCCCCGCTTCGTTTGCTTCCGTTTTAAGAAACCTTTTTCAACAGAATCGGGCGACATGAATAAATCCCTGAGAACACGCAAAAATTAGTTCACTTTCATAGCAGCCACATACAAACAGCATGATCACTTTCATAGCAGCCACATACAAACAGCATGATCCCTTTGCTCGTTGGATATATAATTCCTCCTCTCAACTTTTCCCTTCACTTGTGTACTTACACACTACCGTTGAAAAGTTTGGGGTGACTTAGAAATTTCCTTGTTTTCCATGAAAACTTACATAAAATGAGTTTCAATAGGAAATATAGCAAAATGAATAGGAAATGTAGTCATTGACAAGGTTAGAAACAATGATTTTTTTAATAGAAATAATAATTGTGTCCTTCAAACTTTGCTTTCGTCAAAGAATCCTCCATTTGCAGCAATTACAGCCTTGCAGACCTTTGGCATTCTAGTTGTCAATCTGTTGAGGTAATCTGAAGAGATTTCACCCAATGCTTCCTGAAGCACCTCCCACAAATTGGACTGACTTGATGGGCACTTCTTTGGCTTGACCGTATGGTACATACGGTCAAGCCAAATATTAATTTTGTCTCTGGAACAGGAGTGGAGAAATATGATTGATTTCTTTCAGCATCTTGAAAAAAAGCTAATGTGCGGTTAGGGACCGTGTCGTATAGCTTAAAAGTGCTATTTATTTCAGCGACATAAAAGCTGACAGTATTTCATTTTCAAAATATGCATACAAGACGAACTGAAATAATATCAGTGGAAGAGTGGGACAAAATTCCTCCACAGCGATGTGAGAGACTGATCAACAACTACAGGAAGTGTTTGGTTGGAGTCATTGCAGCTAAAGGTGGCACAACCAGTTATTGAGTGTAAGGGGGCAATTACTTTTTCACACAGGGGAATTGGGTGTTGCATAACTTTGTTTATGAAATAAATGAAATAAGTATATGTAGTTGTGTTATTTGTTCACTCAGGTTCCCTTTATCTAATATTAGGTTTGGAGATCTGATAACATTCAGTATCAAAAATATGCAAAAGTATGCAAAAGTAGAGAAAATTAGAAAGGGGGCAAATACATTTTCACAGCACTGTAGTTACCTTAAGATGGCCTCACCTAGTTACCTTAAGATGGTCTCACCTAGTTACCTTAAGATGGTCTCACCTAGTTACCTTAAGATGGTCTCACCTAGTTACCTTAAGATGGTCTCACCTAGTTACCTTAAGATGGTCTCACCTAGTTACCTTAAGATGGTCTCACCTAGTTACCTTAAGATGGCCTCACCTAGTTACCTTAAGATGGCCTCACCTAGTTACCTTAAGATGGCCTCACCTAGTTACCTTAAGATGGCCTCACCTAGTTGTTTTGTATAAGAGCATCTGCTAAATGACTAATATGTAAAATGTAGTTAGTACTGTACTGTAATCATGGAATAATGAATTAATTCAATAATTCAGTCATTTATCCATTTAAAGTATTTCCTTAAACATTCCCCCTTTCCTCCAGGTTCACTATGAGGGTGGTGATGAAGGGTCGTGACTATCCTAACGGGGTTGGGAAGAACAAGAAAGAGGCCAAACAGAATGCTGCTAAACATGCTCTGGATGGCCTGATGGAGACGGAGCACAAGGACGCCGTAAGAACACCCGTTATTCTACTGATGGTATCAGGTGTTGACCAGGGGCCCGTAGGAACAGCCTTTATTCTACTGATGGTATCAGGTGTTGACCAGGGGCCCGTAGGAACACCCGTTATTCTACTGATGGTATCAGGTGTTGACCAGGGGCCCGTAGGAACAGCCTTTATTCTACTGATGGTATCAGGTGTTGACCAGGGGCCCGTAAGAACACCCGTTATTCTACTGATGGTATCAGGTGTTGACCAGGGGCCCGTAGGAACACCCTTTAATCTACTGATGGTATCAGGTGTTGACCAGGGGCCCGTAGGAACACCCTTTAATCTACTGATGGTATCAGGTGTTGACCAGGGGCCCGTAGGAACAGCCGTTATTCTACTGATGGTATCAGGTGTTGACCAGGGGCCCGTAGGAACAGCCTTTATTCTACTGATGGTATCAGGTGTTGACCAGGGGCCCGTAGGAACACCCTTTATTCTACTGATGGTATCAGGTGTTGACCAGGGGCCCGTAGGAACAGCCGTTATTCTACTGATGGTATCAGGTGTTGACCAGGGGCCCGTAGGAACACCCGTTATTCTACTGATGGTATCAGGTGTTGACCAGGGGCCCGTAGGAACACCCGTTATTCTACTGATGGTAACAGGTGTTGACCAGGGGCCCGTAAGAACACCCGTTATTCTACTGATGGTATCAGGTGTTGACCAGGGGCCCGTAGGAACACCCGTTATTCTACTGATGGTAACAGGTGTTGACCAGGGGCCCGTAGGAACACCCTTTAATCTACTGATGGTATCAGGTGTTGACCAGGGCCCGTAGGAACACCCGTTATTCTACTGATGGTATCAGGTGTTGACCAGGGGCCCGTAGGAACACCCGTTATTCTACTGATGGTATCAGGTGTTGACCAGGGGGCCCGTAGGAACAGCCGTTATTCTTCTGATGGTATCAGGGTGTTGACCAGGGGCCCGTAGGGAACACCCTTTAATCTACTGATGGTATCAGGTGTTGACCAGGGGCCCGTAGGTACAGCCGTTATTCTACTGATGGTAACAGGTGTTGACCAGGGGCCCGTAGGAACAGCCGTTATTCTACTGATGGTATCAGGTGTTGACCAGGGGCCCGTAGGAACAGCCTTTAATCTACTGATGGTAACAGGTGTTGACCAGGGGCCCGTAAGAACACCCTTTAATCTACTGATGGTAACAGGTGTTGACCAGGGGCCCGTAGGAACACCCGTTATTCTACTGATGGTATCAGGTGTTGACCAGGGGCCCGTAGGAACACCCGTTATTCTACTGATGGTATCAGGTGTTGACCAGGGGCCCGTAGGAACAGCCTTTATTCTACTGATGGTATCAGGTGTTGACCAGGGGCCCGTAGGAACACCCGTTATTCTACTGATGGTATCAGGTGTTGACCAGGGGCCCGTAGGAACAGCCTTTATTCTACTGATGGTATCAGGTGTTGACCAGGGGCCCGTAAGAACACCCGTTATTCTACTGATGGTATCAGGTGTTGACCAGGGGCCCGTAGGAACACCCTTTAATCTACTGATGGTATCAGGTGTTGACCAGGGGCCCGTAGGAACACCCTTTAATCTACTGATGGTATCAGGTGTTGACCAGGGGCCCGTAGGAACAGCCGTTATTCTACTGATGGTATCAGGTGTTGACCAGGGGCCCGTAGGGAACAGCCTTTATTCTACTGATGGTATCAGGTGTTGACCAGGGGCCCGTAGGAACACCCTTTATTCTACTGATGGTATCGGGTGTTGACCAGGGGCCCGTAGGAACAGCCGTTATTCTACTGATGGTATCAGGTGTTGACCAGGGGCCCGTAGGAACACCCGTTATTCTACTGATGGTATCAGGTGTTGACCAGGGGCCCGTAGGAACACCCGTTATTCTACTGATGGTAACAGGTGTTGACCAGGGGCCCGTAAGAACACCCGTTATTCTACTGATGGTATCAGGTGTTGACCAGGGGCCCGTAGGAACACCCGTTATTCTACTGATGGTAACAGGTGTTGACCAGGGGCCCGTAGGAACACCCTTTAATCTACTGATGGTATCAGGTGTTGACCAGGGGCCCGTAGGAACACCCGTTATTCTACTGATGGTATCAGGTGTTGACCAGGGGCCCGTAGGAACACCCGTTATTCTACTGATGGTATCAGGTGTTGACCAGGGGCCCGTAGGAACAGCCGTTATTCTTCTGATGGTATCAGGTGTTGACCAGGGGCCCGTAGGAACACCCTTTAATCTACTGATGGTATCAGGTGTTGACCAGGGGCCCGTAGGTACAGCCGTTATTCTACTGATGGTAACAGGTGTTGACCAGGGGCCCGTAGGAACAGCCGTTATTCTACTGATGGTATCAGGTGTTGACCAGGGGCCCGTAGGAACAGCCTTTAATCTACTGATGGTAACAGGTGTTGACCAGGGGCCCGTAAGAACACCCTTTAATCTACTGATGGTAACAGGTGTTGACCAGGGGCCCGTAGGAACACCCGTTATTCTACTGATGGTATCAGGTGTTGACCAGGGGCCCGTAGGAACACCCGTTATTCTACTGATGGTATCAGGTGTTGACCAGGGGCCCGTAGGAACAGCCTTTATTCTACTGATGGTATCAGGTGTTGACCAGGGGCCCGTAGGAACAGCCTTTAATCTACTGATGGTATCAGGTGTTGACCAGGGGGCCCGTAGGAACACCCGTTATTCTACTGATGGTATCAGGTGTTGACCAGGGGCCCGTAGGAACACCCGTTATTCTACTGATGGTATCAGGTGTTGACCAGGGGCCCGTAGGAACAGCCTTTATTCTACTGATGGTAACAGGTGTTGACCAGGGGCCCGTAGGAACAGCCGTTATTCTACTGATGGTATCAGGTGTTGACCAGGGGCCCGTAGGAACACCCTTTATTCTACTGATGGTATCAGGTGTTGACCAGGGGCCCGTAGGAACACCCGTTATTCTACTGATGGTATCAGGTGTTGACCAGGGGCCCGTAGGAACACCCGTTATTCTACTGATGGTATCAGGTGTTGACCAGGGGCCCGTAGGTACAGCCGTTATTCTACTGATGGTAACAGGTGTTGACCAGGGGCCCGTAGGAACAGCCTTTATTCTACTGATGGTATCAGGTGTTGACCAGGGGCCCGTAGGAACAGCCTTTAATCTACTGATGGTATCAGGTGTTGACCAGGGGCCCGTAGGAACACCCGTTATTCTACTGATGGTATCAGGTGTTGACCAGGGGCCCGTAGGAACACCCGTTATTCTACTGATGGTATCAGGTGTTGACCAGGGGCCCGTAGGAACAGCCTTTATTCTACTGATGGTATCAGGTGTTGACCAGGGGCCCGTAGGAACAGCCGTTATTCTACTGATGGTAACAGGTGTTGACCAGGGGCCCGTAGGAACAGCCTTTATTCTACTGATGGTATCAGGTGTTGACCAGGGGCCCGTAGGAACACCCTTTAATCTACTGATGGTAACAGGTGTTGACCAGGGGCCCGTAGGAACAGCCTTTATTCTACTGATGGTATCAGGTGTTGACCAGGGGCCCGTAGGAACAGCCTTTATTCTACTGATGGTATCAGGTGTTGACCAGGGGCCCGTAGGAACAGCCTTTATTCTACTGATGGTAACAGGTGTTGACCAGGGGCCCGTAGGAACAGCCTTTATTCTACTGATGGTAACAGGTGTTGACCAGGGGCCCGTAGGTATCAAGCATCTCAGAGTGCTGATCTGGGATCAGGTCCCCCTGTCCGTATAATATTTTTTCATTGTGATCTAAAAGGCTGAACTGAACCTAGATTAGCTCTCCTACTCTGACATACAGCCCCTGGTGACATTTCGATTGACAAAGACCACACTATCATGTGGAATGTTTTGTTACAGAATATACACTACCGTTCAAAAGTTTGGGGTCACTTAGAAATGTCCTTGTTTTCAAAAGAAAAGCACATTTTTTTGTCCATTAAAATAACATCAAATTGATCAGAAATACAGTGTAGATATTGTTAATGTTGTAAATGGCTATTGTAGAAAGAAAGTTATTTGTTTCTGGCCATTTTGAGCCTTTAATCGAACCCACAATTGCTGATGCTCCAGATACTCAACTAGTCTCAAGAAGGACAGTTTTATTGCTTCTTTAAATCAGCACAACAGTTTTCAGCTGTGCTAACATAATTGCAAAAGGGTTTTCTAAAGATCAATTAGCCTTTTAAAATGATAAACTTGGATTAGCAAACACAACGTGCCATTGGAACACTGGACTGATGGTTGCTGATAATGGGCCTCTGTACGCCTATGTACAGTTGAAGTCGGAAGTTTACATACGCCTTAGCCAAATACATTTAAACTCAGTTTTTCACAATTCCTGACATTTAATCCTAGTAAAAATTCCCTGTTTTAGGTCAGTTAGGATCACCACTTTATTTTAAGAATGTGAAATGTCAGAATAATAGTAGAGAGAATGATTTATTTCAGCTTTTATTTCTTTCATCACATTCCCGGTGGGTCAGAAGTTTACATACACTCAATTAGTATTTGGTGGCATTGCCTTTAAATTGTTTAACTTGGGTCAAACGTTTCGGGTAGCCTTCCACAAGCTTCCCACTGTAAGTTGGGTGAATTTTGGCCCATTCCTCCTGACAGAGCTGGTGTAACTGAGTCAGGTTTGTAGGCCTCCTTGCTCGCACACTTTTTCAGTTCTGCCCACAAATGTTCTATAGGATTGAGGTCAGGGCTTTGTGATGGCCACTCCAATACCTTGACTTTGTTGTCCTTAAGCCATTTTGCCACAACTTTGGAAGTATGCTTGGGGTCATTGTCCATTTGGAAGGTCCATTTGCGACCAAGCTTTAACTTCCTGACTGATGTCTTGAGATGTTGCTTCAATATATCCACATAATTTTCCTTCCTCATGATGCCATCTATTTTGTGAAGTGCACCAGTCCCTCCTGCAGCAAAGCACCCCCACAGCATGATGCTGCCACCCCTGTGCTTCACGGTTGGGATGGTGTTCTTCGGCTTGCAAGCAACCCCCTTTTTCCTCCAAACATAACAATGGTCATTATGGCCAAACAGTTCTATTTTTGTTTCACCAGACAAGAGGACATTTCTCTAAAAAGTACGATCTTTGTCCCCATGTGCAGTTGCAAACCGTAGTCTGGCTTTTTTATGGCGTTTTTGGAGCAGTGGCTTCTTCCTTGCTGAGCGGCCTTTCAGGTTCTGTTGATATAGGACTCGTTTTACTGTGGATATAGATACTTTTGTACCTGTTTCCTCCAGCATCTTCACAAGGTCCTTTGCTGTTGTTCTGGGATTGATTTGCACTTTTCGCACCAAATTATGTTCATCTCTAGGAGACAGAACGCGTCTCCTTCCTGAGTGGTATGACGGCTGCGTGGTCCCATGGTGTTTATACTTGCGTACTATTGTTTGTACAGATGAACGTGGTACCTTCAGGCGTTTGGAAATTGCTCCCAATGATGAACCAGACTTGTGGAGGTCTACAAGTTGTTTTCTGAGGTCATGGCTGATTTCTTTTCATTTTCCCATAATAATAATAATATGCCATTTAGCAGACGCTTTTATCCAAAGCGACTTACAGTCATGCGTGCATACATTTTTGTGTTTGGGTGGTCCCGGGGATCAAACCCTCTACCTTGGCGTTACAAGCGCCATGCTCTACCAGCTGAGCTACAGAGGACCACAATTGTTTAAAGACATGATGTCAAGCAAAGAGGCACTGAGTTTGAAGGTAGGCCTTGAAATACATCCACATGTACACCTCCAATTGACTCAAATGATGTCAATTAGCCTATCAGAAGCTTCTAAAGCCATGACATCATTTTCTGGAATTTTCCAAGCTGTTTAAAGGCACAGTCAACTTAGTGTATGTAAACTTCTGACCCACTGGAATTGTGATACAGTGAATTATAAGTGAAATAATCTGTCTGTAAACAATTGTTGGAAAAATTACTTGTGTCATGCATAAAGTAGATGTCCTAACCGACTTGTCAAAACTATAGTTTGTTAACAAGAAATGTGTGTAGTGGTTGAAAAACGAGTTTTAATGACTCCATCCTAAGTGTATGTAAACTTCCGACTTCAACTGTAGATATTCCATACAAAATCTGTCGTTTCCAGCTACAATAGCCATTTACAACATGAACACTGTATTTCTGATCAATTTTATGTTATTTTAATGGAGAAAAAAAAATTGCTTTTCTTTTGAAAACAAGGACATTTCTAAGTGACCCCAAACTTTTGAACGGTAGTGTATATAGTTTTGGAGCACCAAAAACATACAGTTTGAGACCTGATGGCCTGCGTAATGTTTTTCAACAGACTGTTCCATGTCTTCCATCACTGGCTCCAACCCCTCATGACCAAGCAGGTATCACTCAGCCCAACTATGTGTCGTGGCTCAATGAACACAGCCAGAAGAAGAAGCTGTCTCTGAAGGCTTTGGAAGAAACACGGGATGGACCCAACAACACCTCACAGTAAGACTTAATACAGTACTCTAAAGTTACTCACTTACATGCCGTGGCAAAGGGTCAAATCCAAAACTAAAGTGTGTGTGTGTTTTGTATGTCAGGTGCTGTAGGTATGTGGTAGGTGAGAAAGAATACCCAGAGGGCTTTGGGAACACTAAGAAGGAAGCTAAGGAGGAAGCAGCAATGCTGGTCTATCAGGAGATATGTGGCGGTAGTCAGACCATAGGGGTAAGTGTTACTAAGGCCACACCGTAGACCACACTACATCTCGTTGCCTGCATGGTAGGATATGCCATCTAAATGCAGTTGGTTTTTTATGATAGTGGTGAAGTAAAGAATGTGTTATTTCCAAGACTGTAGACGAAAACTGCAATGGCACTATTGAAAAACACAAGGAGGAATTGAATGGAAAGGTTGTAGCCCTCTGGTAAGCCAAAACCATTTGTTTTTATTTTTATTCAAAGTCTCCAGTGCATATATTACTAAGTCATCTGTAGTTGTCTGTTATTGAGGCATCTCTGTCACATAATTAGCAGTCTAGCATAAACATTGTCTTTTTGATTTCTTATGTCTTCCAGTGAGAAGGTTGGACACCTGAACATGAGCCCAGAACAGAATGTATCAGAACAACGTAGCGTCATTACAAAAGAGGAGACCAACTTCATAGGCATACTCAACCACTACTGTCAGAAAACCAAAGGGTTTCTTGACTTTAAACTAGTGGGGAAGAGCGGACCATCACACGACCCTCTGTGAGTCTACTGACACTACGAGAAGATCATATCCAAACTGTCATTGAATGTCACTGAAAAAAAAATATGACCTATTTTGTCCCCACACAGATTTGTTTATAAAGTATTGATCGACAAGAACGAATACCCAGATGGTTCGGGTAAGACAGCCAAGGAGGCCAAACAACAAGCGGCTCAGTTAGCATGGTCTGCTCTGCAAGAACAGTCTGACTGGAACAGCCAGGTAGACATTTAGCATCATCAGCACTGTGGTTATTACCAGCAGCATTATGTGTTATAGCGCACTTAAGCCCGATGAAGCCGACAGATGCAGCGTTACCTTGAATGTGAAACATTGCCTTTTTTAAAAGGTGCATAGCTGAAGAAGTGTAAACGGATTGAATCCCGGCCTAAGACAATTTTCCCCTCGGGCCGGGACATTAAAGGTTATCCTATCACTCTAACCGCCTTTCCTGAAAATAGCCTCTCCTAGTTTCAAATGTGTCTTTTTCTCTACAATGTAAAATAGACAAGTGTCTGTCTGTCTGTCTCTGTTGATGAATACTTTGTTGTCTCTACGTTGTGGTTTATAGGTGTCCTGCAGATCAACAGTTTCAGAAGATGGAGGACTGTCCTCTCTAACCCCCTCCAGTACATGGCAAGATGGAGGACTGTCCTCTCTAACCCCCTCCAGTACATGGTAAGATGGAGGACTGTCCTCTCTAACCCCCTCCAGTACATGGTAAGATGGAGGACTGTCCTCTCTAGCCCCCTCCAGTACATGGTAAGATGGAGGACTATCCTAAATAACCCCCTCCAGTACATGGTAAGATGGAGGACTGTCCTCTCTAACCCCCTCCAGTACATGGTAAGATGGAGGACTGTCCTCTCTAACCCCCTCCAGTACATGGTAAGATGGAGGACTATCCTAAATAACCCCCTCCAGTACATGGTAAGATGGAGGACTGTCCTCTCTAACCCCCTCCAGTACATGGTAAGATGGAGGACTGTCCTTTCTAACCCCTCCAGTACATGGTAAGATGGAGGACTGTCCTCTCTAACCCCTCCAGTACATGGTAAGATGGAGGACTGTCCTCTCTAACCCCCTCCAGTACATGGTAAGATGGAGGACTATCCTAAATAACCCCCTCCAGTACATGGTAAGATGGAGGACTGTCCTCTCTAACCCCCTCCAGTACATGGTAAGACGGAGGACTGTCCTCTCTAACCCCCTCCAGTACATGGTAAGATGGAGGACTGTCCTCTCTAACCCCTCCAGTACATGGTAAGATGGAGGACTGTCCTCTCTAACCCCCTCCAGTACATGGTAAGATGGAGGACTGTCCTCTCTAACCCCCTCCAGTACATGGTAAGATGGAGGACTGTCCTCTCTAACCCCCTCCAGTACATGGTAAGATGGAGGACTATCCTAAATAACCCCCTCCAGTACATGGTAAGATGGAGGACTGTCCTCTCTAACCCCCTCCAGTACATGGTAAGACGGAGGACTGTCCTCTCTAACCCCCTCCAGTACATGGTAAGATGGAGGACTGTCCTCTCTAACCCCCTCCAGTACATGGTAAGATGGAGGACTGTCCTCTCTAACCCCCTCCAGTACATGGTAAGATGGAGGACTGTCCTCTCTAACCCCCTCCAGTACATGGTAAGATGGAGGACTGTCCTCTCTAACCCCCTCCAGTACATGGTAAGGCATGGAGCAATACTGTCTGGGGTAGCTCAACTGAAAATAAAACATATGGAATTAAATATCAGTGTGAAAAACATGAGACTGTATGTGTTTTTTAATGTCTATTGTGACAGAAAATCAATCCATTTCCTTTGAAAAATGGACAATAAAGTATATTTTCTGTTCTATCCTATCAGGGAATCCCAAGGTGCAACACCATCATCCCGGAGTATAGCAGGAAGTACCTGTAGCTCCATCATATTCACAGACTCCCCCCAGGTACAGATCCTCTTATTGTTGCTATAGCTTCAGCCAATAGGATTCACAGGATGTGAGCAGTGGTACTGTGAATATAAACACCTATCGTTTCTTTAAGCATGGTGTAAGACATTGGTTATTGTTGTGACACCAAATCAATATCTGTTCTGTTCTATAAGCAGGAGGAAATCCCTGAGGAAAGCCCTGTAAATGTGAAGCCTAAAATAAAGTAAGCCCCAATTCAAGACTCTTCCTTCAAGATGTTGATGAAGTTGTTTTTATTTTACCTGGACTATCTGACCTCTGACCTCCTATTTAGACTAGCAGCTAACTTCCAGATGTCACCGGTCAAGACCACACAGGTATTAGCCTCCAAGATACTAAATAAACCCTTCTGGGAGAAGGTTCTGGCTTGATTGATTGATTGATTGGTTGGTTGATTAATTGATTGATCGGTTGATTAGATTTAATTTATTTGACAGAGATTGCGCAAAGCCACTGACTTATTTCCTTTGTGGTCCAAGATGAAAGTAATTATCTTGATTATACAGTTACAGCTGTGGTGAAATATATCATATAAATATATTGGCATCCTTGCACTTTTCTTCAATCATTCCAAATTCTTCTAAAATAAGTTGAAATAGAAAATAAAAAATAAAATAAAAAATAAGACATGTCATGGACAATATTATTGGCACCTCTGAGTTAGTACTTGGTTGCACAGCCTTTGGCCAAGATAACTGCAGACAAACTTCTTGTAGACATCAATGAGCTTGCTGCACCTTCCTCCTGGCAGCTTGGCCCACTCTGCAGCGCCAAACTGCTCTAATTCTTTGAGGGGTGTCCTCCACCAACTGCCGTTGTCAGATCTCGCCATAGGTTCTGGAGGTGAGTCAGATCTGGATACTTCGCAGGCCACTCCAGAACAGTTGAGCATCTCTTCTTGAAACCATTCTTCTGTGCTTTTTTGATGTGTTGTTTTGGGGTAGTTGTCCTGCTGGAAGACCCACAACCTTCAATGGAGACCCAGTGTTTGGACACTGGGTTGAACATTGGACTCCAAAACACCTGATCATCTGCTGAGTTAATGATGCCTTGCACACGTTCAAGAGCCCCCAGTAACAGAGGCAGCAAAGCATTTTCTGGAATGTAGAAAATCCAATAACAAGATGTGGAGACCAAACTGTCTTTTCAATAGGGAAATATTTAAGAAAAGTGCATCGGTTGCCAATATATTTGGCTGCAACTGACTGTATCTGATTACTGTTATGGTAACTGAAACACAACTAGAAATGTGATCTTCTGGCAGTTTGTTGTAGGCTCCTCTATAAACATGCTGTAAAGCAGGGATGGGCAACTGATGCCTTTTTGAAGACCCTCGGATCAAAAAATTATTATTATTGCATTTTTGAGGGAACTCAGTCGGGGTCTCAATTTACTGTTGCGAGTTAGAAAAGTAGAATACACAAGGTGCAATTTCTAAATGTGGCTGTGAATCAGCGGTTTTACTCGTGTTCTGTCAGTCACTGACAGTCAGTCAATCAGCCCATGTCAGCTAACATTTTTCTGATCGCTAAGTTAGTTTAGCGGCCAGCTATCAAAACTTGTTATCATGGTCTAATTGCCGGCCGTGGGGCTCCCACTGATTTTGTTAGTCAGTCTCACTCAGATATCATATTAAAAACTGCAAAAATTAGTTATAAAATTGCAAAGTCTTCTCTCCGCCCCACGCCAAAATGTGTAGAACTCTAAAATAGATTAGGGTTTCCATTATGAAAAATGTGGCTCTGGATAGTCATAATAATATCAATTTATTAATAATACTCAATCACCGTTCGCAAAAAAATCTGTTCAGTTCATGGCTGAGCGCATATAGAGTTGAAGCCGATGCGCTCCGCTGGTGCCAATAAGATAGGTTGTTACTGTTGTAGGAAATTAAGTTGAGAATTTTGAAAAAGACAATCTTTACAGAAATAGACATTTCCAAACTACGTTTTTCCTGCGATTTTTTAAATTTTTTATATTGTGATATGGCCTGGTTTGGCCTCTTCTTTTCACACAGTCACAACTCAACAATAATCTGCCCAAATTTTCGCACTCTGTCTTTCTTTTCGACTGTAGGCAATGCGATTTTAGAACAATCCACAACTTAAAAATGTTTATAGCTAGTGGAAGCTAATGATCCTCTGTGGCCAAATCATGCTTTAGGAGCCTATTCTGTTCAGACAGGAGGAGGCTAATTAGGCTATATACATTTTATTCAATTCACTTAAGGAAAGCTTCCCCTTTTCACGCTTTTGGCTACACGCGAATGTGGATTCAGACAATGAGAGACAGTTGAAAACCAATAGAACATGAGAGAAACTACTAGAGGCTACTGGTTACAATGGCAGCACGGAAGTCTGTATGAAATAATTGCCTCCATGGATATGGTCGGGTTTTCCCTGGGTTACTTTGAAGCGAGGTAAAACGTGTAGTAAATCATTCAGGTTTAAAAAAAATAATAAAAAAAATAAGTAGCTGTATGTTTTCAAAATGCCTCCAGCTTCATTGAAAAGTGGTGTGTGACGTGCTGATGGCGCCTGCCTTCTGTTGCATTTGAATTGCGAATGGGAAGCACGCTTCCATTAGCAGTAAAGAAACAACAACAACAACAAAAACTATTTTTAATCGTGGCCCAAAAAAACTATTTTTGACACACGATTGCATTTAGAATTGTTGCGTAGTATTTGGGCTTATAAACGTGCCGTCTGACAGATTTTCCTTCAAAGGCTCTGTATCTGTATGCTGTACGGTGTGATGAATAGTATACTCTCGGCTCTCTCTCTCTCTCTCTCTCTCTCTCTCTCTGTCTCGGCTCTCTCTGTCTCGGCTCTCTCGCTTTCTGTCTGTTTCTCTGCCTCTGTTTCTTCCTCCGTTTGTCTACATACACAGTGCATTCGGAAAGTATTCAAAACCCCTTTACTTTTTCCACATTCTGTTACGTTACAGCCTTAATATAACATTGATTAAATTGTTTTTTTCCCCTCATCAATCTACACACAATACCCCATAATGACAAAGTAAAAACAGGTTTTTAGAAATGTTAGCAAATGTATAAAAAATATACTGAAATATCACATTTACATAAGTATTCAGACCCTTTACTCAGTACTTTGTTGAAGCACCTTTGGCAGCGATTACAGACTCAATTCTTCTTGGGTATGACGCTACAAGCTTATCACACCTGTATTTGGGGAGTTTCTCCCATTCTTCTTTGCAGATCCTCTCAAGCTCTGTCAGGTTGGAAGGGTCTCTCCAGAGATGTTCGATCGGGTTCAAGTCCGGACTCTGGCTGGGCCACTCAAGGACATTCAGAGACTTGTCCCAAAGCCACTCCTGCGTTGTCTTGGCTGTGTGCTTAGGGTCGTTGTCCTGTTGGAAGGTGAACCTTCACCCCAGTCTGAGGTCCTGAGCACTCTGGAGCAGGTTTTCATCAAGGATCTCTCTGTACTTTGCTCCGTTCATCTTTCCCTCGATCCCGACTAGTCTCCCAGTCCCTGCCACTGAAAAACATCCCCACAGCATGATGCTGCCACCACCATGCTTCACTGTAGGGATGGTGCCAGGTTTCTTTCAGACGTAACGCTTGGCATTCAGTTCAATCTTGGTTTCATCAGACCAGAGAATCTTGTTTCTCATGGTCTGAGAGTCTTTAGGTGCCTTTTGGCAAACTCCAAGTGGGCTGTCATGTGCCTTTTACTGAGGAGTGGCTTCCATCTGGCCACTCTACCATAAAGGCCTGATTGGTGGAGTGCTGCAGAGATGGTTGTCCTTCTGGAAAGTTCTCCCATCTCCACAGAGGAACTCTGGAGCTCTGTCAGAGTGACCATCGGGTTCTTGTTCACCTCCCTGACCAAGGCCCTTCTCCCCTGATTGCTCAGTTTGGCCGGGCGGCCAGCTCTAGGAAGAGTCTTGGTGGTTCCAAACTTCTTCCATTTAAGAATGATGGAGGCCACTGTGTTCTTGGGGACCTTCAATGCTGCATACATTTTTTGGTACCCTGCCCCAGATCTGTGCCTCGACACAATCCTGTTTCGGAGCTCTACGGACAATTCCTTCTACCTCATGCCTTGGTTTTTGCTCTGACATGCACTGTCAACTGTGGGACCTTATATAGACAGGTGTGTGCCTTTCCAAATCATGTCCAATCAATTTAATTTACCACAGGTGGACTCCAATCAAGTTGTTAGAAACATCTCAAGGATGATCAATGGAAACAGGATGCACCTGAGCTAAATTTCGAGTCTCATAGCAAAGGGTCTAAATACTTATGTAAATAAGGTATTTGTTTTTTATTGTTAATAAATTAGCAAACATTTCTAAAATGGTTTTTGTTTTGTCATTATGGGGTATTGTGTGTAGATTCATCCATTTCAGAATAAGGCTGTAATGTAACAAAATGTGGAAAAAGGGAAGAGGTCTGAATACTTTTCGTACAGAACTAATATACACTCCAATTTAATTTCACTAAATTATGCTAATTTAGCCATAGACTGATAAGCATGACTGGTCAAATGTATTTACATCAACTGTTATTTCCATCAATGAATACGATGCTAAAAATTATTATTTTGCAGTGGGATGTTTTTTCTTCTCCCGGACAATTGGCCGGTGCCAATTTAAAATTTATCGGCTTTTCTATTGTTTTTGCGGCCAAAATCCGTCTATTACCGACTAACGGAAACGTTATGGATGTGGGTACGCAGACCAGCGGGCAGCTGCGGGCCCTCATGATGAGTTCAGATTTTTTTTTTGGGCCCACCCCCATCAAAGTTGCCCACCCCTGCTGTTGAGGATATATGGACTGCAGTATTAAATGTTGATTGAGTGTTTGTCATTGTTTTTCTAAGGACGGTCCCAATTTAAAAGGCAACATTGGAAGGACATCCAACCAACCAGTTATATCTAGGTACATTATGGGGTTACTTTCAGCATGACAACTATCCTCATTTTATCTAGCCCACATTTTAATGTACATTTACATTTACATTATTTAGCAGACACATTGAAAATCTATTGCTGAGGGAATCATCTATGATACTGATGACAATACAGTTTGATAATGTTGATGGATTGATTATTTAAATATGGTTTATTTTCTCAGGTTTTCATCAGAGTTTGATTCGATAGAGAAGATTGGCAAAGGAGGCTTTGGCCACGTTTACAAGGCCCGACGGAAACTGGAGAATAAGTATTTTGCTGTGAAGATAGTACGGAGTACAGAGTAAGTCAGTTATGTTCTAGATCTTTCCCTCAATGCAGCCACTGCATTATATTCAACAACTTTGAGGGATTTCACTGTGACTCTTTCCTCAGGAAAGCCAAGCGGGAGGTCGGTGCCTTGGCAGAACTTCAGCACCCCAACATAGTGCGTTACTACACCGCCTGGGTAGAGGACACCGAGTACCGATGTGACGCCGCTTCTGAGAGCTACAGCACTTCACAGTAACATTATTACTACTGTCCCTGTCGTATGGCACTATGTGATGTTACGGAATAATTACATTTTACTATAAGAACATTTTACGTTTACATGTTAGTGTTGCGTTCCCCAGCAAGAAAACCAAAAATGTCGCTCAAACAGAAGGGGAAACTAACAACTAAAACTAAACAGGGGGTTTTAGGAGGGGTTCTGAAAGACACTCATGGGGGTGTCCACTGAAAGTTTACTAGCAACAACTGGCACCTAAAGGACACCCACCATGAGCTGGCACCTAGAGGACACCCACCATGAGCTGGGACCTAAAGGACACCCACCATGAGCTGGTACCTAAAGGACACCCACCATGAGCTGGGACCTAGAGGACACCCACCATGAGCTGGGACCTAGAGGACACCCACCATGAGCTGGCACCTAGAGGACACCCACCATGAGCTGGGACCTAGAGGACACCCACCATGAGCTGGGACCTAGAGGACACCCACCATGAGCTGGGACCTAGAGGACACCTCCATGAGCTGGGACCTAGAGGACACCCACCATGAGCTGGTACCTAAAGGACACCCACCATGAGCTGGCACCTAGAGGACACCCACCATGAGCTGGGACCTAGAGGACACCCACCATGAGCTGGCACCTAAAGGACACCCACCATGAGCTGGGACCTAGAGGACACCCACCATGAGCTGGGACCTAGAGGACACCCACCATGAGCTGGGACCTAGAGGACACCCACCATGAGCTGGGACCTAAAGGACACCCACCATGAGCTGGGACCTAAAGGACACCCACCATGAGCTGGGACCTAGAGGACACCCACCATGAGCTGGGACCTAGAGGACACCCACCATGAGCTGGGACCTAAAGGACACCCACCATGAGCTGGGACCTAGAGGACACCCACCATGAGCCGGGACCTAGAGGACACCCACCATGAGCTGGGACCTAGAGGACACCCACCATGAGCTGGGACCTAGAGGACACCCACCATGAGCTGGGACCTAGAGGACACCCACCATGAGCTGGGACCTAAAGGACACCCACCATGAGCTGGGACCTAGAGGACACCCACCATGAGCTGGCACCTAGAGGACACCCACCATGAGCTGGGACCTAGAGGACACCCACCATGAGCACCCACTAAATTTGCCTGAGTAGAGGCAAACCAAAAGAAAAGCCACCCCAAACTTAAAGACAGGAAGCAAACCAAAAAGGTGGAGCCAAACCAAATCAGATAAAGGATTGTTTGTCTAGAAATCAAATAGGGAGCATCAACTAAAGGTGTTGACCCTCCACATCTCTCAAGATAACTGGAGCACTGGGCCAGCCACTCTTAAATATCACCGGGGCCAGCACAGGTGTAACACCTTTCCACTAACTAGATGGCAACCAGCACAGGTGTAACACATACTGACTAACGAGGTGACGCCAATCGGTGCGCCCTACGGTGCGCCCTACGTGCAACCTCAAAACATAAATGGAAAAACCGAAGCCTGTAACATTAGTCATTAAGCAAACATTCTTATCCAGAGGGACTTAGTCAGTGTATTCAACTAAGGTAGATAAATGACCCCATATCATAGTGCGTAAAAAGAACAATCATATTTTCCCTTTTATTGGTATAAGTTGTTGCTGCCATTTCAGTAAGGTCTGTTCCCATTTCAGACCATTTGACCAACTGAAACTGAAAAGCATGATATTGTTCTTTACTTCCTGGTGCTTTAGTTCAGGCAGCAGTTCGTCCTCTGAGTTCCTGTACATCCAGATGGAACTATGTGACAAGAGGACTTTAAAAGTGTGGATCGATGACAGGAACGCCCATCGGAAACCCAAACGCAGGGAGGAGAGTCTACACATCACCCAGCAGATAGTGGACGGAGTAGAATACATCCACTCCAAGAAACTCCTACACAGAGACCTAAAGGTGGGTTACTTACCTACTTATCTTGGCCACCTCGTCCATCACAGTGGTTTTGGACCACGTTTTATATTTGAACAGCTTCTTTTTTTTTTTTTTTCAGCCCGCTAACATCATGTTTGGTATTAGTGACGGAGAGGGTAAGGGAGAGGTAAAGATCGGGGACTTTGGTCTGGTGACGGCAGAAGACAATGACAACGATGAAAACATGCTGGAGAGAACGAAAAAGACAGGAACTAAGTCTTACATGGCCCCTGAACAGGTAACTAACTCCCAAGTCTTACATGGCCCCTGAACAGGTAACTAACTCCAAGTCTTACATGGCCCCTGAACAGGTAACTAACTCCAAGTCTTACATGGCCCCTGAACAGGTAACTAACTCCAAGTCTTACATGGCCCCTGAACAGGTAACTAACTCCAAGTCTTACATGGCCCCTGAACAGGTAACTAACTCCAAGTCTTACATGGCCCCTGAACAGGTAACTAACTCCCAAGTCTTACATGGCCCCTGAACAGGTAACTAACTCCAAGTCTTACATGGCCCCTGAACAGGTAACTAACTCCCAAGTCTTACATGGCCCCTGAACAGGTAACTAACTCCAAGTCTTACATGGCCCCTGAACAGGTAACTAACTCCAAGTCTTACATGGCCCCTGAACAGGTAACTAACTCCAAGTCTTACATGGCCCCTGAACAGGTAACTAACTCTGTGATGACACAGTTAGAATACAGGTATACCGGTTCTAAGTCAGGTGTTATTACCACACCTGTTAAAGGAGCAATACGCAGTTGGTACATACATTTTTGGACTTTGAAATTAATTATATATAACCAATGATTCTTGAAGGATATAATGTAGAAATGCCTCGTCAGCTTAGTTCAACTGTCGTACCCCGTCAGAACCCAAAATATAAGCTTGTTTTACTCCAATGTTTGTAAACATTGTAAATGTAAACAAACACTGTATAGCTTCAAAACATGCTTGAAACTATCATTTTGATGGTCAGTCCTTGCATCCCATAGCTCTGTCTATGAATTTGAGAGTGGTTACATTTCTCTAGGCGTATCCCTCAGCTTTTTACCAAAACACTTTTTACCAGACGCTTTTTAAAAATTGTTTTAGATGCAGATTGACCCCTGTAGCCCTTTCCTGCAGTCAAATGACCAAATCGCCCCCTAGTGGCCTCATGGGTGGAATGTTATTAATATTTGTCATAATTGTATAATTAATACATTTTTTTTGTTGTTGTTGCCGTAAATCCAGTGTTTCTATGTCAAACTGTTTTGTCATATTTCAGTCTTCTGTGATGTATATAAAGTGTAATATTGGGATGCAAACTCAAAAAATTTAATACATTTCAACTCTATATCTGACATGGTACAAGTGTCTTCTTTCTTTTAAGCCCATAACCACGTGTGTGAGGTGTATACTTTTGTTTCAAAGTAGATTTTGTTTTAGACTACCAAGAGACACTGCAGTAAAAGGTTAAACATGTCTAATGAGTGTTATGCAATGTCCAATCTGTGTCAACAGAGGAACCAGACCTCTTATGACAGAAAAGTGGACATATTTGCGTTGGGTCTGATCTACTTTGAACTGCTCTGGAACCTGTCTGGAATGGAGAAATCAAAGGTGACTGCGACAATGACTTTTGATGGAAGGAATCAAGGAAAGATTCATTAAGATAGTATATATCATAGTCATATAGGGTCTGCAATGCATTCAGAAAGTATTCACACCCCCTGGCCTTTTTCCACATTTTGATGGGTTACAGCCTGAATTTAAAATGACGTTAAATTTAGATTCTGTGTCACTGATCTACACACAATACCCCACAATGTCAAAGTGGAATTATGTTTTTAGAAATGTTTACAAATTAATTAAAAATGAAAGGCTGAAATGTCTTGAGTCAATAAGTATTCAACTCCTTTGTTATGGCAAGCCTAAATAAGTTCAGGAGTACAAATGTGGTTAACAAGCCACATAATAAGTTGCCTAGACTCACACTGTGTCCAATAAAAGTGTTTAACATGATTTTTAAATGACTACCCCATCTCTATACCCACACATACAATGATCTGTAAGGTCCCTAAGTCGAGCAGAGAATTTCAAGCACAGATTCAAACACAAAGACCAGGGAGGTTTTCCAATACCTCGCAAAGAAGGGCACCTATTGGTAGATGGGTAAAAAAAAAAAAAGCAGACATTGAATATCCCTTTGAGCATGGAGAAGTTATTAATTACACTTTGAATGGTGTATCAATACACTCAGTCACTATAAAGATACAGGCGCCCTTCCTAACTCAGTTGCCGGAGAGGAAGGAAACCGCTCTGGGATTTCATGATGAGGCCAGTGGTGATTTTAAATCATACAGAGTTTAATGGCTGTGATAGGAGAAAACTCTGGATCAACAACATTGTAGTTACTCCACAATACTAACCTAATTGACTGAGTGAAAAGAAGGAAGCCTGTACATAATTAAAATATTCCAAAACATGCATCCTGTTTGCAATAAGGCACTAAAGTAATACTGCAAAAAATAAATTCACTTTTTGTCCTGAGTACAAAGCGTTGTGTTTGGGGAAAATCCAACACAAGACATAACTGAGTACCACTCTTCATATTTTCAAGCATGGTGGTGGCTGCATCATGTTATGGGTATGCTTGTCATCGGCAAGGACTGGGGATTTTTTAGGATAAAAATACATGGAATAGAGCTAAGCACAGGCAAAATCCTAGAGGAAAACCTGGTTCAGTCTGCTTTCCAACAGACACTGGAAGATTAGTTCACCTTTCAGCAGGACAATAACCTAAAACACAAGGCCAAATATAGACTGGCGTTGCTAACCAATATGACACTGAATGTTCCTGAGTGGCCTAGTTACCGTTTTGACTTAAATCGGCTTGAAAATCTATGACAAGACTTGAAAATGGCTGTCTAGCAATGATCATCAAAGAAGTTGACAGAGCTTGAATTATTTTTAAAAGAATAATGTGCAAATATTGTACAATCCAGGTGTGCAAAGCTCTTAGAGACTTACCCAGAAAGACTCACAGCTGTAATCGCTGCCAAAGGTGATTCTAACATGTATTGACTCAGGGGGTTGAATCCTTATCTAATCAAGATATATTAGTGTTTTATTTGAGAGGACATGCAGTCACCCCCCTCCACAGACACACTCCCGATACGCAGTTTAAAGGCTGAGAGAGGAAACACAGAAATACATGTCTGTAAACACATGTAAACACGTTATAGACCTCTATAAGTCTTTGTGTAAAGTGGAACCCAATGCCATACACATATCACTCACCATATGGACTCTTGCAGAAGTTGTTCTGGATGTCTGCCTCTCCCTCAGCAGCCAGACTGCACAGATAACTGTTCCTGAGGACACCAAGAGACATGCCACGGAGAACAGGGACCCTGATGAGCGTAAGCCGCTGATCCCCCCACCCGAACCCCGACAGCAAGCCCCTCAACGGCACAGAATGGAGCTCCGCCAGAGTACCCTCAGCCCGCACAGACGAACAGGCCTTACTCACATCCATCCTTACCAAGACAGCCGTGAACATCATCGACGTCTCGGCTGCAGACTGTCAAGGCATGGAGCAGCATGAGTACATGGACAAAGCTCGGCAATACAGTACAAAACTGGCCTTGTTGAGTAACAGTCTGTCTCAGAAGAAGCCCCTCCCTCTCCCTTCCCTTACCAGCCAGCCGCACCAAGTGCTCGCTAGTGATCTGGTGCCAGACTCGGATGTACAACAGGTGTC
Organism: Coregonus clupeaformis; assembly: GCF_020615455.1. Classification (NCBI taxonomy): domain Eukaryota; kingdom Metazoa; phylum Chordata; class Actinopteri; order Salmoniformes; family Salmonidae; genus Coregonus; species Coregonus clupeaformis. Next base: position 3,589,547 of record NC_059192.1, read on the forward strand.
CAAGATAGCTGCCTATGCTTACAGTGCAATCTCTCAGATCAAGGTGGATGCTAAAGAAGAGCTAGTGGTTCAATTTGCCATCCCCTGATCTACCCTCTGGCTGCCATAATACTCATCCCGTCCCGTCCCGTCCCCCATACCCACAATGCATCTATGATTACCAGTCCTTGTGCTACCCAGCTATGCCACTAGCAACCTGCTGCTCCAGCTGAGGGCTATGACAACCAGGCCTCCCCTGCTAAAAGGGTTTTAACCAACCTCCTCAGAACCACCTTTCAAAGCCACCATTCATCCTTCCTTCACCAGCCGTCAATGAATGTTTTAACTCTCATATAACGATAATGGTGTTAGGGCAGTTTTTTGTAATTTTAAAGTTTCTCGTTTGAAGAGTGACTGAGTCTGATTTAATGAATAAACGGTTAGCTAGCTGCGCGGCATTGGCTAGGCTGCTGGTGGCGTTAGCTCTGGCTGTGAGTTTCAGGAGTAGCTAGCCTCGTCTGATATACAGCTACGGTAATATACTAACTAACTAACCACAGCTAGGAAAAGAGGGTAATTTAAGCATGTCCAAATGTAGCACAGTAACAGGACAAAAAAAGATGTCCACAGCCAGCCAACTCACTAGTCAGCATGTTGTTCTGACACTGGGTGGACCCGTCACCCAGAACACACATCCCACCCCTCATGTCTCATGTCAGTATGAAAAATAATGTATGCACTCACTAACTGTAAGTCGCTCTGGATAAGAGCGTCTGCTAAATGACTAAAATGTAAATGTATTTTCCATTCATAAAATTTTTTTTAAAAAAATTGAATTCTTCCTCTTTGACATTACAGAGTATTTTGTGTAGATCGTTGACAAAAAAATGACAATTAAATCCATTTTAATCCCACTTTGTAACGCAACAAAACATGGAAAAAGTGAAAGGGTGTGAATACTTTCTGAAGGCCCTGTATGTCAATTACTTTGATGTAGTATACTCTTGAACTATAATGGAATGTAGGCCTACAACCAGAATGTACCATATCATAACTGTATGTATTCCTTGTTTAGGTCTGGGATGATGTCAGAAGCAAGGTGTTTCCTCAACAGTTCGACACGCAGTTCCCCTTAGAGGTACACATACATGTATTTGGTTGAAAACATATTTTAGAACATGTCAAAAGTGTGGATGCTGTGGGTGGTTGTGTTAGAGTGGATGCTGTGGGTGGTTGTGTTAGAGTGGATGCTGTGGGTGGTTGTGTTACAGAACAAGGTGATACAGTTGATGCTGTGGGTGGTTGTGTTACAGAACAAGGTGTTAGAGTGGATGCTGTGGGTGGTTGTGTTACAGAACAAGGTGTTAGAGTGGATGCTGTGGGTGGTTGTGTTACAGAACAAGGTGTTAGAGTGGATGCTGTGGGTGGTTGTGTTACAGAACAAGGTGTTAGAGTGGATGCTGTGGGTGGTTGTGTTACAGAACAAGGTGTTAGAGTGGATGCTGTGGGTGGTTGTGTTAGAGTGGATGCTGTGGGTGGTTGTGTTACAGAACAAGGTGTTAGAGTGGATGCTGTGGGTGGTTGTGTTAGAGTGGATGCTGTGGGTGGTTGTGTTACAGAACAAGGTGTTAGAGTGGATGCTGTGGGTGGTTGTGTTAGAGTGGATGCTGTGGGTGGTTGTGTTACAGAACAAGGTGTTAGAGTGGATGCTGTGGGTGGTTGTGTTACAGAACAAGGTGTTAGAGTGGATGCTGTGGGTGGTTGTGTTACAGAACAAGGTGTTAGAGTGGATGCTGTGGGTGGTTGTGTTAGAGTGGATGCTGTGGGTGGTTGTGTTACAGAACAAGGTGTTAGAGTTGATGCTGTGGGTGGTTGTGTTACAGAACAAGGTGATACAGTGGATGCTGTGTGCCAACCCAGAGGAGAGACCAGATGCCAGGCAGCTGAAAACAAAACTGAACCAGTGTTTTGTTCCGACCAGGGATAACAACTTCCATCAAGACAACATGACCATCTAAAGACAGTCAGTCGTATTCATAAAGGGTCTCAGAATAGTATTAATTGTGATATAAAATGCACAATTGATCCTAGATCAGCTTTCTACTCTGAGAGCTGTGAATGCAGGCCCTGAACATCCAACAAGACAACACAATGATATGATCCCAGATCAGCTTTCTACTCTGAGAGCTGTGAATGCAGGCCCTGAACATCCAACAAGACAACACAATGATATGATCCCAGATCAGCTTTCTACTCTGAGAGCTGTGAATGCAGGCCCTGAACATCCAACAAGACAACAGAACTATCTGAATTTCAACTGTATTATACAGACTTTGAATGTGTCACAAATCATGTGTTTTCACTGGATCTGTCTTTAAACAGTATACTGTAATGAACTCTAAGTCCCAGCAGAATCCAGGATAGTTTATCAGTTCAAAATGTAATTATTGCTGCATTCATGACATGTCGGAACTAGGAAACTCAGAAATGTTCGACTTGGAAACTCATTGTTGAAAGATGATACCCGAGTTTCCCACTAGAAAAGTATCAGAATCAACCAACAGGAAGCTCTACGCAAATAACTTACATTAATCTGAATGTAGTTTCCCACTTGTCATGAATGCAGTGTCCGTTATAACCATGAATAAGTAGTTTACTGACTATAATGGGTACAAGTCCCATGTTGAAACCTTAGTGTTATTTTACCAAGAGTACCTGGTCCTTAATGTTATTGGTGGTACTATACACCATGGTATGTAGGCTACGGTATGTTATGTACTGTAGGCTACTGTATGTTATGTACTGTAGGCTATGGTATGTTATGTACTGTAGGCTATGGTATGTTATGTACTGTAGGCTACTGGATGTTATGTACTGTAGACTACTGGATGTTATGTACTGTAGACTACTGGATGTTATGTACTGTAGACTACTGAAGTTATTAACAGCTATAGGTATAGATAGATAAAGCAGAATAGATTAACAGGAAGTAATATATGATGTGCTTTTCTTAAATGGACAGGAACGTTATGAATGTTTGAAAATTAGATTGATTAGATGGGCTTTGAAAAATAAATGTAATATACTGACAAAAGATTGGTATTTTATTAGGATCCCCATTAGCTGTTGCAAAAGCAGCAGCTACTCTTCCTGGGGTCCACACAGAACATGAAACATGACATAATACAGAACTTTATTTTATTTTTTTACAGGTTTGTTGTTCATTTGAGCAATATGAGATGGAAGGGAGTTCCATGCAACAATGGCTGTATATAATACTGTGCGTTTTCTTGAATTTGTTCTCGATTTGGGGATTGTGAAAAGCAGGCGCTGATAGGGATATTTAAGACCAACCAAAAGCTGATTTTAGCGGTAATGCAGTTGGTTATGGCGTGATTTTTGACAGAGAAACGCAGCCTATCCAGCCGTGATGCACACTACCCATATGCGCATGGAACAAGAGTAGCCTAATGTGCTTTTGGTGCCTGTATACTTCATATTTAGAAACATAAAAAACTTATGTTTTTTCACATTTTGTTTTATTTGATTAAAAACCAAGCATAGCCTCCCCTCCTCTCAATTAAGGCTTTTTTTGTCTGCACCAATGCAATCGCGAAGTAGTCAAGACTGTCGATGAAGGGTTTGGTTCCTGAGACCACTTGGAAATAAATCTTAATCACCACAGCTTTATTAAAATATCAAGTTTCAGAGGCGTAAATCAACAATTTCCTGCATATTATGCAAGCTCATGCATATCTGACCAATCACCCACTTTTCCCTGCATAAAACAGTCAAATCATCGCAATATTATTGCATAAAACAGACCCATCAACGCAGTACAAAAACAGGGCTTACAATTTCAACCAATCACCACACAATATGGTTGAATCAAGCCACACGTCAACAACTTGTTCAAAATCAAGCATTTTTGCCAGCAAATATCACCAACTATCCCCGCAAAATCTTGAAGGGATTGCTAAGAGCTCGATTCAATCCGTATCGTAGAGGTTTAGCGCTACAGCGCAATTGAAATTAAAAGGAAACGTTCTTGCATTCGCAGAGACTGAATTCACGGTAAACGCTGCATATGTCGGCTCAATTGGAAGCTCTTTGAGACTCCCAGCTGTAATCGTTGCCAAAGGTGTTTCTACAAGGTATTGACTCAGGGCTGTGAATACTTATGTGAATGAGATATTTCTGTATTTAATTTTCAACTTATTAGCAAACATTTCTAAAAACATGTTTTCACTTTGTCATTATGGGGTATTGTGTGTAGATGGGTGAGAAAAAATATCATTTGAATCCATTTTGAATTCAGGCTGTAACACAACAAATGTGGAATAAGTCAAGGGGTCTGAATACTTTATGAAGGCACTGAAACAGACCACCCTGAAGGCTCTCTGTGACTTGGGAATAATGAGGGCAAAAACCTCAAAATTATTTCAAAGTTTCTCCATAAACCATTTATAACCCCTTTATTCATAGGTTGTCTCTGTCTCTGTCTCTGTATCTGTCTCTCTCTCTCTCTCTCTCTCTCTCTCTCTCTCTCTCTCTCTCTCTCTCTCTCTCTCTCTCTCTCTCTCTCTCTCTCTCTCTCTCTCTCTCTCTCTCTCTCTCTCTCTCTCTCTCTATTTAAGGGGCTTTATTGGCATGGGAAACATATGTTAACGTTGCCAAAGCAAGTGAAATAGATAATAAACAAATGTGAAATAAACAATAAAAAATGAACAGTAAACATTACACTCACACAAGTTCCAAAGGAATAAAGACATTTCAAATGTCATATTATGCATTCAGAAAGTATTCAGACCCCTTGCTTTTATCCCCCATTTTGTTACGTTACAGCCTTATTCTAAAATTGATTAAATAAAAATGTTTCCTCATCAATCTACACACAATATCCCATAATGACAAAGTGAAAACAAGCTTTTAGAAATTGTTGCAAATGTATTAAAAATAAATAACTGAAATCTCATTTTTACATAAGTATTCAGACCCTTTGCAATGAGACTCGAAATTGAGCTCAGGTGCATCTTGTTTCCATTTATCATAATAATATGCCATTTAGCAGACGCTTTTATCCAAAGCGACTTACAGTCATGTGTGCATACATTTTTGTGTATGGGTGGTCCCGGGGATCGAACCCACTACCTTGGCGTTACAAGTGCCATGCTCTACCAGCTGAGCTACAGAGGACCTTGAGATGTTTCTGCAACTTGATTGGAGTCCACCTGTGGTAAATTCAATTGATTGGACATCATTTGGAAAGGCAAACACCTGTCTATATAAAGTCCCACAGTTGACAGTGCATGTATGAAAAATGTATGCACCCAATAACTGTAAGTCGCTCTGGATAAGAGCATCTGCTAAATGACTCAAATGTTTAAAAAAATGTCAGAGCAAAAAACAAGCCATGAGGTCACAAATGTAATGTCGAAGGAATTGTCCGAAGAGCTCCGAGACAGGATTGTGTCGAGGCACAGATCTGGGGAAGGGTACCAAACCATTTCTGCAGCATTGAAGGTCCCCAAGAACACAGTGGCCTCCATCATTCTTAAATGGAAGAAGATTGGAACCACCAAGACTCTTCCTAGAGCCGGCCGCCCGGCCAAACTGAGCAATCAGGGGAGAAGGGCCTTGGTCAGGGAGGTGACCAAGAACCCGATGGTCACTCTGACAGAGCTCCAGAGTTCCTTTGTGGAGATGATATTCAATCAGCTGCATCTGTCATATTCTAGAATGATATTGAATAGGCTACAGCCGTCATATTCTAGAATTATATTCAATAGGCTACATCTGTCATATTCTAGAATGATATTCAATAGGCTATATCTGTCATATTCTAGAATGATATTCAATAGGCTACATCTGTCATAATCTAGAATGATATTGAATAGGCTACAGATGTCATATTCTAGAACGATATTCAATAGGCTACAGCTGTCATATTCTAGAATGATATTCAATAAGCTACAGCTGTCATATTCTAGAAGGATATTCAATAGGCTACATCTGTCATATTCTAGAATGATATTCAATAGGCTACATCTGTCATATTCTAGAATGATATTCAATAGGCTACATCTGTCATATTCTAGAATGATATTGAATAGGCTACAGATGTCATATTCTAGAATGATATTCAATAGGCTACAGCTGTCATATTCTAGAATGATATTCAATAGGCTACATCTGTCATATTCTAGAATGATATTCAATAGGCTACATCTGTCATAATCTAGAATTATATTCAATAGGCTACATCTGTCATATTCTAGAATGATATTCAATCTGTTGGTACAAAGGTTAAGAAATTATGACGTCGTTTACATTTTTATTGCTCTCCAGCACCTACAAAATGTGCACTATACCAGGGTTTCCAAAACTCGGTCCTCAGGACCCAAGGGGTGCACGTTTTGGCTTTTGCACTAACACTACACAGCTGATTCAAATAATGAACTAATCATCAAGCTTTGATCATTTGAATCAGATGTGTAGTGTTAGGGCAAAAACCAAAATGTGCACCCTTGGGGTCCCGAGGACCGAGTTTGGGAAACGCTGGTTTAGAGTTAGACTTTGGGTTCGTGGCTCTGGATAGGACTCATTAGGACTAAAATAAGACTAAAACTACATCCAATACTATAAGTAACAAATACTACAGCTAATACTATAAGTAACTAATACTACAGCTAATACTATAAGTAACTAATACTACAGCTAATACTATAAGTAACTAATACTACAGCTAATACTATAAGTAACTAATACTACAGCTAATACTATAAGTAGCTAATACTACAGCTAATACTATAACTAACTAATACTACAGCTAATACTATAAGTAACTAATACTACATATAATACTATAAGTAACTAATACTACAGCTAATACTATAAGTAGCTAATACTACATATAATACTATAAGTAACTAATACTACAGCTAATACTATAAGTAACAAATACTACAGCTAATACTATAAGTAACACATACTACAGCTAATACTATAAGTAACTAATACTACATCTAATACTATAAGTAACTAATACTACAGCTAATACTATAAGTAACTAATACTACAGATAATACTATAAGTAACCAATACTACAGCTAATACTATAAGTAACTAATACCACAGCTAATACTATAAGTAACAAATACTACAGCTAATACTATAAGTAACTAATAATACAGCTAATACTATAAGTAACTAATACTACAGCTAATACTACAAGTAGCTAATACTACAGCTAATACTATAAGTAACTAATACTACAGCTAATACTATAAGTAGCTAATACTACAGCTAATACTATAACTAACTAATACTACAGCTAATACTATAACTAACTAATACTACAGCTAATACTATAACTAACTAATACTACAGCTAATACTATAAGTAACTAATACCACAGCTAATACTATAAGTAACTAATACTACAGCTAATACTATACGTAACTGATACTACAGCTAATACTATATGTATCTAATACTACAGCTAATACTATAAGTAACTAATACTACAGTTAATACTATACGTAACTAATACTACAGCTAATACTATAAGTATCTAATACTACAGCTAATACTATAAGTAACTAATACTACAGCTAATACTATAAGTAACTAATACTACAGCTAATACTATAAGTATCTAATAATACAGCTAATACTATATGTAACTAATACTACAGCTAATACTATAAGTATCTAATACTACAGCTAATACTATAAGTAAGTAATACTACAGCTAATACTATAAGTAACTAATACTACAGCTAATACTATACGTATCTAATACTACAGCTAATACTATAAGTAACTAATACTACAGTTAATACTATACGTAACTAATACTATAGCTAATACTATAAGTATATAATACTACAGCTAATACTATAAGTAACTAATACTACAGCTAATACTATATGTAACTAATACTACAGCTAATACTATAAGTAACTAATACTACAGCTAATACTATAAGTATCTAATACTACAGCTAATACTATAAGTAACTAATACTACAGCTAATACTATAAGTATCTAATACTACAGCTAATACTATAAGTAACTAATACTACAGCTAATACTACAAGTAGCTAATACTACAGCTAATACTATAAGTAACTAATACTACAGCTAATACTATAAGTAGCTAATACTACAGCTAATACTATAACTAACTAATACTACAGCTAATACTATAACTAACTAATACTACAGCTAATACTATAACTAACTAATACTACAGCTAATACTATAAGTAACTAATACCACAGCTAATACTATAAGTAACTAATACTACAGCTAATACTATAAGTAACTAATACTACAGCTAATACTATAAGTAGCTAATACTACAGCTAATACTATAACTAACTAATACTACAGCTAATACTATAACTAACTAATACTACAGCTAATACTATAACTAACTAATACTACAGCTAATACTATAAGTAACTAATACTACAGCTAATACTATAAGTAACTAATACCACAGCTAATACTATAAGTAACTAATACTACAGCTAATACTATACGTAACTAATACTACAGCTAATACTATACGTATCTAATACCACAGCTAATACTATAAGTAACTAATAATACAGCTAATACTATACGTAACTAATACTACAGCTAATACTATACGTATCTAATACTACAGCTAATACTATAAGTAACTAATACTACAGTTAATACTATACGTAACTAATACTACAGCTAATACTATAACTAACTAATACTACAGCTAATACTATAACTAACTAATACTACAGCTAATACTATAAGTAACTAATACTACAGCTAATACTATAAGTATCTAATACTACAGCTAATACTATAAGTAACTAATACTACAGCTAATACTATAAGTAACTAATACTACAGCTAATACTATAAGTATCTAATACTACAGCTAATACTATATGTAACTAATACTACAGCTAATACTATAAGTATCTAATACTACAGCTAATACTATACGTATCTAATACTACAGCTAATACTATAAGTAACTAATACTACAGTTAATACTATACGTAACTAATACTATAGCTAATACTATAAGTATATAATACTACAGCTAATACTATAAGTAACTAATACTACATCTAATACTATATGTAACTAATACTACAGTTAATACTATAAGTATCTAATACTACAGCTTATACTATAAGTAAGTAATACTACAGCTAATACTATAAGTAACTAATACTACATCTAATACTATATGTAACTAATACTACAGCTAATACTATAAGTAACTAATACTACAGCTAATACTATAAGTATCTAATACTACAGCTAATACTATATGTAACTAATACTACAGCTAATACTATAAGTAAGTAATACTACAGCTAATACTATAAGTAACTAATACTACAGCTAATACTATACGTATGTAATACTACAGCTAATACTATAAGTAACTAATACTACAGTTAATACTATACGTAACTAATACTATAGCTAATACTATAAGTATATAATACTACAGCTAATACTATAAGTAACTAATACTACATCTAATACTATATGTAACTAATACTACAGTTAATACTATAAGTATCTAATACTACAGCTTATACTATAAGTAAGTAATACTACAGCTAATACTATAAGTAACTAATACTACAGCTAATACTATACGTATCTAATACTACAGCTAATACTATAAGTAACTAATACTACAGTTAATACTATACGTAACTAATACTATAGCTAATACTATAAGTATATAATACTACAGCTAATACTATAAGTAACTAATACTACATCTAATACTATATGTAACTAATACTACAGCTAATACTATAAGTAACTAATACTACAGCTAATACTATAAGTATCTAATACTACATCTAATACTATATGTAACTAATACTACAGCTAATACTATAAGTAACTCAGAATAGTATTAATTGTGATATAAAATGCACAACTGATCCCAGATCAGCTTTCTACTGTGAGAGCTGTGAATGCAGGCCCTGAACATCCAACAAGACAACACAATGATATGATCCCAGATCAGCTTTCTACTCTGAGAGCTGTGAATGCAGGCCCTGAACATCCAACAAGACAACACAATGATATGATCCCAGATCAGCTTTCTACTCTGAGAGCTGTGAATGCAGGCCCTGAACATCCAACAAGACAACACAATGATATGATCCCAGATCAGCTTTCTACTCTGAGAGCTGTGAATGCAGGCCCTGAACATCCAACAAGACAACACAATGATATGATCCCAGATCAGCTTTCTACTCTGAGAGCTGTGAATGCAGGCCCTGAACATCCAACAAGACAACACAATGATATGATCCCAGATCAGCTTTCTACTCTGAGAGCTGTGAATGCAGGCCCTGAACATCCAACAAGACAACACAATGATATGATCCCAGATCAGCTTTCTACTCTGAGAGCTGTGAATGCAGGCCCTGAACATCCAACAAGACAACACAATGATATGATCCCAGATCAGCTTTCTACTCTGAGAGCTGTGAATGCAGGCCCTGAACATCCAACAAGACAACACAATGATATGATCCCAGATCAGCTTTCTACTCTGAGAGCTGTGAATGCAGGCCCTGAACATCCAACAAGACAACACAATGATATGATCCCAGATCAGCTTTCTACTCTGAGAGCTGTGAATGCAGGCCCTGAACATCCAACAAGACAACAGAACTATCTGAATTTCAACTGTATTATACAGACTTTGAATGTGTCACAAATCATGTGTTTTCACTGGATCTGTCTTTAAACAGTATACTGTAATGAACTCTAAGTCCCAGCAGAATCCAGGATAGTTTATCAGTTCAAAATGTAATTATTGCTGCATTCATGACATGTCGGAACTCAGAAATGTTCGACTTGGAAACTCATTGTTGAAAGATGATACCCGAGTTTCCCACTAGAAAAGTATCAGAATCAACCAACAGGAAGCTCTACGCAAATAACTTACATTAATCTGAATGTAGTTTCCCACTTGTCATGAATGAAGTGTCCGTTATATCCATGAATAAGTAGTTTACTGACTATAAAGGGGCCAAGTCCCATGTTGTAACCTTAGTGTTATTTTACCAAGAGTACCTGGTCCTTAATGTTATTGGTGGTACTATACACCATGGTATGTAGGCTACGGTATGTTATGTACTGTAGGCTATGGTATGTTATGTACTGTAGGCTATGGTATATTATGTACTGTAGGCTATGGTATGTTATGTACTGTAGGCTATGGTATATTATGTACTGTAGGCTACGGTATGTTATGTACTGTAGGCTGCGGTATGTTATGTACTGTAGGCAACGGTATGTTATGTACTGTAGGCTACTGTATGTTATGTACTGTAGGGTACTGTGTTATGTACTGTAGGCTACTGTATGTTATGTACTGTAGGCTACGGTATGTTATGTACTGTAGGCTACGGTATGTTATGTACTGTAGGCTACTGTATGTTATGTACTGTAGGCTACGGTATGTACTGTAGTCTACTGTATGTTATGTACTGTAGGCTATGGTATGCTATGTACTGTAGGCTACTGTATGTACTGTAGGCTATGGTATGTTATGTACTGTAGGCTACTGTGTTATGTACTGTAGGCTATGGTATGTACTGTGGGCTACGGTATGTTATGTACTGTAGGCTAGGTTATGTACTGTAGGCTACTGTTTGTTATGTACTGTAGGCTACTGTATGTTAGGTACTGTAGGCTACGGTATGTTAGGTACTGTAGGCTACTGGATGGTATGTACTGTAGGCTACGGTATGTTATGTACTGTAGGCTACGGTATGTTATGTACTGTAGGCTACGGTATGTACTGTAGTCTACTGTATGTTATGTACTGTAGGCTATGGTATGTTATGTACTGTAGGCTACGGTATGTTAGGTACTGTAGGCTACGGTATATTATGTACTGTAGGCTACGGTATGTACTGTAGTCTACTGTATGTTATGTACTGTAGGCTATGGTATGTTATGTACTGTAGGCTACTGTATGTACTGTAGGCTATGGTATGTTATGTACTGTAGGCTACTGTGTTATGTACTGTAGGCTACTGTATGGTATGTACTGTAGGCTACTGTATGGTATGTACTGTAGGCTACGGTATGTTATGTACTGTAGGCTACGGTATGTTATGTACTGCAGGCTACTGTATGTTATGTACTGTAGGCTACGGTATGTTATGTACTGTAGACTACTGGATGTTATGTACTGTAGGCTACTGGATGTTATGTACTTTAGGCTACGGTATGTACTGTAGGCTACTGGATGTTATGTACTGTAGACTACTGGATGTTATGTACTGTAGGCTACTGGATGTTATGTACTGTAGACTACTGGATGTTATGTACTGTAGACTACTGGATGTTATGTACTGTAGGCTACTGGATGTTATGTACTGTATGCTACTGGATGTTATGTACTGTAGGCTACTGGATGTTATGTACTGTAGACTACTGGATGTTATGTACTGTAGGCTACGGTATGTTATGTACTGTAGACTACTGGATGTTATGTACTGTAGACTACTGGATGTTATGTACTGTAGACTACTGGATGTTATGTACTGTAGACTACTGGATGTTATGTACTGTAGACTACTGGATGTTATGTACTGTAGCCTAATGGATGTTATGTACTGTAGACTACTGGATGTTATGTACTGTAGACTACTGGATGTTATGTACTGTAGACTACTGGATGTTATGTACTGTAGACTACTGGATGTTATGTACTGTAGACTACTGAAGTTATTAACAGCTATAGGTATAGATAGATAAAGCAGAATAGATTAACAGGAAGTAATATATGATGTGCTTTTCTTAAATGGACAGGAACGTTATGAATGTTTGAAAGTTATACTGTTGATTAGATGGGCTTTGAAAAATAAATGTAATATACTGACAAAAGATTGGTATTTTATTAGGATCCCCATTAGCTGTTGCAAAAGCAGCAGCTACTCTTCCTGGGGTCCACACAGAACATGAAACATGACGTAATACAGAACTTTTTTAACAGGTTTGTTGTTCATTTGAGCAATATGAGATGGAAGGGAGTTCCATGCAACAATGGCTCTATATAATACTGTACGCTTTCTTGAATTTGTTCTCGATTTGGGGATTGTGAAAAGCAGGTAGCCCTGTTTGATAAGAACACATGTGTTAATCATATTCTATGTCCTATTTTGAGTTAAATAAAATGCCTAAGTAATAAAAGTGGAACTTTGCCTAAAATAAAACTAGAATCGTTTTCAATAATTGACAGTGATCATGGCTGAGTAAGAGGAAACCTGAACAGCCGCTAGTGGTCACTGTTTAACGGTCAATAGCGACCACTAGCGGCTGTTCAGGATAGTCACAGGCTGAGTTTCCATCAGTTTCAGTACCGTTTTCAGGCGAATCGAAAACGAAATGATCTACAGGACGTTATAGAGAGAAATAGTAATGGCGTCTTTTTGTAGGCACTAACCCCGCCATGGTACTTTGGACAAATCCTATGGAGAAAATAAACGGGATAATCTTCATCAGCTAACGTCACTTTTTGTGATTTTCTTTTTTAGAATTTGTAAAAAATAAAAACATAAAAAGCACATAAAGGCTTCATAATTCATAAAGGTCATGTTAGCTGACTGTTATTATCTAATAGGACAAAACGTATAAGATCTCCTTAGCCTGTGTTAACCTCAGACCTTCTTTCTGGCGTTATTCTTTCCCCATTCATTTTCCCCAGGGGTGGCTGAACGAACCAGAGGTAACTCATTTCCTGGTTTTAGGACTACAAGCTCTAAGAACAGAAGGGTAATGCTAGAAGGGATCCAGCTTTTGTCAGAATTGACTTTTCGAAGCAGGTTTAGGAGAATTTACGCAGAAGGTTAGGAGAGTAAACGTGACAGGTTATGAGAATTAGGAAAAGAGTTCGGGTTAGCTAAAATGCAAAAAAAGTATCTACTTTTGACCTACATTTGACAAAAGCTGGATCCCTTCTAGGCATGACCGAAAAGAAAACGATAGGAAGTCATATCATCTGGAAGGTAAAACGAAATCCATCATCTGGAAGGTAAGACGAAATCCGACGTCTATAAATGTAAAGTTCCACACTTTATTTATATGACATTCGACCTTACCAGGTGAGCATGTTGCGGTTGGCTACTGTAGCCAGCTGTGGGCTGGAGGGATACGATAGGTTAGCTATGGGACAACTTTAGAAAATACTGGCATCAAGTATTCATGTTTCACACTGATGAAATTGATCAATACATTTAACCGCACATAGCTGTAGTCATAACTTATAAAACGAATAGCTGCTTTTCAGCTGTTTGTGTTATTTAAGGTTGAAAGGCATACACTCTGTTCTTAAACCACTTTATGCACCTGACTGATGGAACCAGGCTGATCGCTGCTTCACCTTCTCTATTTCACTCAGGATTTTGGCAGAGACAGACGAACTCGCGGATACCATTTTTATGTCTGCGTGCAGTTTGGAGGAAGTTGCTAACTAGCGTTAGCGCAATGACTGGACGTCTATGGCAACTTCTAGCATGCTAGTAGATACCATATACTTCCAGTCTTTATGAATGTTTCCTTCATACTGGATGCTGAGACACACAAATGGTTCATCTGACTGGGGAAGTAGATAAAGGACTTCATTGCCAAAATCTCGAAGTATCCCATACATTGACGCAGCAATCAGGCTGCTTCCACCAGGGTAACTTCCAACAGTATATGACAATGATTTCATAATTGTAACTTACAGCTAAAGCCTGTAATTTTTTTCCTTTATCCTTACTCCCATGCTTCAACATTTCTAGTGACTATGTCCTGTGACAACGAGCAACGAGACCAGTTGGACTTGAAGGAGAGAATATGTACCTTTTTAAAGGTGAAGAAAGAAGGATCCACTGCCCTCCAGATAGCTAAGGCTGTTGGACTGAGGAAGGCCAAGGATGTAAACAGTGTCCTGTACACTTTAAACAGAGCTGGACATCTTAATGTAACATCAGACAGTCCACCAGTCTGGTCTGTAGAGAACCCAGGGGTGGTGTCTGTCTCTGTGAGTCCTCCTGAGTCAGATCGAGGGCCTAGTCCTCCTGAGTCAGATCGAGGGCCTAGTCCTCCTGAGACCCCTGGCTTATCAGTGGAGGTACTGAGGAGGTTGCTGACGTCGAAGAGTGATGGAAGCGGGATGAGTGCGCCACAAATTGCCAGAGAATTGGGCCAATCACGAAAAGTAGTGAATAAGCAACTTCATGACCTGCGAAGAAGAGGCAAGGTGGAGAAGATGGGAGAGAAAGTGTGGATAATTAATGATGAAGCAAGCTGTGGAGGACAGCTTATTGAATACCAGAGGTGAGTCTGTCAATGTGGCACACATAGTGGAAAAAATAAATATATAACAAATAAAACCAAAAAATATCCAATACAGAAATGTAATAATGGTCAACGTTCAGAATCTAATTCAACAAACAAAATAGAAAATGACTGGAGGTACTTCTATAGTCTATTACAGATAACCCATGGAGGGGATAGTACATGATGTTTCCTCCCTTAGCTGGTGGCCAGCTGGGACCTACTGTGCTGCCAACTCTATCACATCAGACCTTTCCTCCAAAACTATGCAGTTTCTCTTGGTTTGATTGTTCTGTGAATGTAAAACTTTTCATTTTGAATTAGGGGAAGGAGTTTCTAATTGATATATATTTGGGGCAGGTGATTTAGAAAGTGTTCTTCACGTTCCATCTCTCCTGACCCACGGCGATGACAGTCTGTCCTCTCTGGCTAACCATGTTTATTTGATGGAGTCCGGTTTCAATTGCCAAGCTATGATCAGTAATTCTGTATTTGGTTAAGGTTTAGCTTTGTTTGGGCTCTTTTACATGGTAACAGCTAAAGTGAATCTCTCTCTCTCTCTCTCTCTCTCTCTCTCTCTTTCTCTGCAGTGATGATCAAGATATTTCCATCAGACTAACTAAAAGCTCCAGGTAGACTGCTCTTTATTAATCAAACTGTTCCTAGGTGACCAATAGGACTATCTGACCAATAGGACTATCTGACCAATAGGACTATCTGACCAATAGGACTATCTGACCAATAGGACTAGGACTAAGATCCCATTCACCTATGAATAAAGGGAGAAAAACGCATATTACCTCATAGTCTACCCTCACTATTAAAACACTCACCATAGGCTACCCTCACTATTAAAACACTCACCATAGGCCACCCTCACTATTAAAACACTCACCATAGTCTACCCTCACTATTAAAAGACTCAACATCTGAATTATATTTATGATTTCAGGTTTTCCAAAGATTTCACATTTCTTAGTGTGCTGGGTGCAGGAGGCTTTGGGTGTGTGACTAAAGCCCAGCACAATGTGGACGGAAAAACGTATGCCGTGAAGATTGTGAAGGATATGGGGTAAGACCAGAGGAGAAATACTGCCCCCTCTCATTGAAACCATGAAGTTGAAGGCCGACCGCAGTACTGCAGGCACTGATAGCAGGAAAAACAGGACCCCCCATTATAGTGAATGGATAAATGGCCGTCTATGTGGAAAACCTTGAAGAAAACAATAATTCAAAGACAATCATGCTACCAATAGCTGCTTCTAATACACCAGATGTCCTTGAACCGATTATTTTAAAATCACACACAGAAGAAGTTATAAGGATAATTTAGTTGCTAACGGCAGCCTGCAGTACCCCGGTCGGCCTTCAACTTGACTTACTCAATGAGAGGGGGCAGCACTGAGCTGGCCTCCAACGTCACTTCCTGGAGAAGCTCAAACTGCGCATGTTATGTCTCTACGAGACGCCATATTAACCGACTTCACTTGGCTTCAATACACTATTGAGTCTTCACATAGGAATGAATGGTGTCACGTGATCGATAGCTTTGTCTATTCATATATACAGCCATTGGCTAAGACATTACTATCCATAATTTTTCCCCCTCCGAAACGTATTATGAATAATGTGTATCCCTCTTACCTTGTTGTGTGTCTTGTGTATGCTGTAGTTGATGCTCATTAGCAGCTATCAAATGTTCATTTACGTGCTGTAATTATGATGTTCATGTAACCGGTGTGAAATGGCTAGCTAGTTAGCGGTGCGCGCTAGTAGCGTTTCAATCGGTGACGTCACTCCCTCTGAGACCTTGAAGTAGTTGTTTCCCTTTTGCTCTGCGAGGGTCCCGCGGCTTTTGTGGAGCGACGGGTAACGGGTGCTTCGAGGGTGACTGTTGTCGATGTGTGCAGAGGGTCCCTGGTTCGAGCCCAGGTAGGGGCGAGGAGAGGGACGGAAGCAACACTGTTACATTCATCCTATCTCTTACAGAGAAGCCAATCGGGAAGTGAAAGCGCTGGCTACCTTGGAACATTCTAGCATTGTTCGCTACTACTCGACTTGGTCTGAGGATGCCAATTGGGTCGACGGAAGCTACAGCACAGAGTTAGTAAAGACATTATTATTATTAAGTCTAATTTTGCCATTTAGATTCATTAATTTGATCATCAAAAATTTCAAATTCTGGAGCCTATTATTGTATTCAACTCTTAGGTCGTCAGTCCTGTCTAAAATCTCAGAAGACTCTGACAATTATTCAGACCAGGGAGATGGATCTACACATGTAACAAACCAATCAGATTTAGACCTGTCTGATACAGCCAGTGAAGACCAAGCAAACCACTCAATGACCGATTCCAGCTCAAGGTGAATCACTTTACCGTTATGTGTGTATTTATCATTTCAGTTGACTGAACGTCCCTGAGAAAGTTTCTTGACTGCTGTATTTGTCTGTTTTTTTTCTTCTTCAGAAATGGGGACTGGCTTTGTTTGTTCATTCAGATGGAGTTCTGTGAGGGAGGGACACTGAAGGACTGGATTATCACAAATAACGGTAGAAGTAAGGACAAGGCACTTGGAATATTTCAGCAAATGCTGTGCGGAGTGGAATACATCCACTCCAAAGGACTTATTCACAGAGACTTAAAGGTATTTGTGAGAATCACCTCTCTACGTTGTCTCTAGTCTTCCCTTTGTTTTCAAATGCCAAGTTAACCGCATTATTTATAGAAAAACAAAGCCTAATAAATGTGCTATATTTTTAGCCAGAGAACATATTGTTTGGAAGTGATGGCATGGTGAAGATTGGAGACTTTGGTCTTGTGACTACTATCACTACTCCGAGTGCAGCGTCAATGTACCGGACCGTCAACAAAGGAACACCATTATACATGAGCCCTGAGCAGGTAATGGAGTTTTGTTTTGCAAATCAAGCATATTTTCAGCTCAACAAATTGATCCTTGGTCTAGCCATAATATGGGCCATTTAGCAGATGCTTTTATCCAAAGTGACTAGTCGTGCATCTTCAACTGTATGGTTCCACAGAGCAAAACCCTGATGTACGTAGTCGTGCCGTCCGTCCATGGGAACTCCTGTTTACTTCTTCTCTCAAAAAACTAAAATCATTTTTGTATTTCCAGAAGACTGGGGGGAAATATGATGAGAAAACTGATATATTCTCTCTGGGAATGATATATTTTGAACTCCTGTGGGACATGTCCACTGTCTCGGAGAAGATCAAGGTGAGCACACTGCTCAGTTTCTTTCACATCTGGTTCTGTATCATGTTAAACCACGTCATCACGCACAGCCTTTTATCTGAAACAAGTCAATTTGATGGAAACATCTCGGGTGGGAAAATGCAGATTGTTTTTATGCAGATTGTAGAATATTCGCATGAAAATCTGTCGCCAATTGGATGGAAACCCAGCTATGCAGCACATCTTACTCTGGAGTTTTGCCCCTTGTAATATCACAGGTGTTCGAGAGCCTGCGGACACAGATATTTCCCTGTGACTTCTGTAAGAAGTTTTTCTTCGAGGTAAGGAGTCTGTCCGTTTGCCTGTCTATACGACTTGTTTTAGAGTGAGTACACAGTATCTTCATTTTGTCTCATATATGTTTTCTGCTGCAGCATAAACTCATCAGTAAAATGCTGTCAGAGTCACCTGCAAACCGACCAAACGCCAAAGAGATTGCTGCATTCCTGAAACGCTGCCTGCTCCAAAATCAAACTGGACAACTACTGAAAACTGTATGAAATGTTGTAGGGTAGTGGCTTGAAATGCTTGTGTAGAACACTGAGAGTAGAATAGACGTGTCATATTCAAGACCGGGTTAGAGCTCATAGTGACAGGCATGTCTCAACTGAAGCAGCAAACTCTGTTTTTTTTTTCTACTGTACAGTTTCTCAAATGTGATAACTTTTTAAAAGTTGGTGATTACATAGAATAGAGGGTAAATTGTAATATTAATATTATGTGTAGGATTTTTCTAGGGGTCTACCACATAATTCTAATGCTGAAACCAAGGTGTACTTTTTAAAATTTTATTTTTATTTAACCTTTATTTAACCAGTTAAGACCCATTGAGGTTAAAAACCTATTGTGGCTGGCAAGAAGGCAAAACAGGGAAATAGCATCGTGTAAATAAAATATTACAGAAAAATACAAAAGATACACAAAAAACAAAGTGTCACAAGTTCCAGAAACAATTTAAGATTAGAAACAACTGGAGCTGTCACAAACAGTGTCGTCGATCAGAGAATTAAAAACAGGCAAGGACACTAACTTTTATATATTTTGAAGCATGTTCCAGGATGAAGGGGCATTATGGGAAAAATATTGTTTCCCCATCTCAGTTCTAGCCTAAGAAACAGACAAGGACAACAGCAACTGTGAACGAAGACTGTATTGAGTGACTGATCTGGTCAGTAATCACAACATGTACAGGGTTGAAATGATGTCAATTTTATTGTGATAATTTCTACTTCATAACTTTCTACTTATAACAAGGGCACATTGACAGAATCATGGAGTTTATTTAAAAGTAAATGAAAACATGCAACATTGAATGTTTTTACAGGAAAATGGGTACTCATATGGTTTCTTCCTTCCTAATGTCTTTTCATAACTATGCAACTTGTGGGCTTTTTTAATTAACGTGATTTAGAATTAAATGTTGCAATCGCATACTGTATTAAGAGCTTATTAAATAAATGTCCAACACCAATCTTGTTAAGGTATTTTTATTTTATGGAGGAAATGTATACTTTTAAGATGATCATAAAGCCTGTACCTCGATGTCTAGAAGAGATGCATACTTTGTAACACATGGGGGCAGTCTCAGTCTAGTTGTGATATGGCAGCAGTGCCATACCCCTTGACATATAGCACATTATGTTGTGTTACAGCCTGAATTCAAAATGGATTAAATATTATTTTTTTTCTCTCACCCCATCTACACACAATACCCCATAATGACAAAGTGAAAACATACAAAGTGAAAACATGTTTTTATAAATGTTTGCTGATTAATTGAAAAATGAAATACAGAAATATTGAATTCACATAAGTATTCACACCCCTGAGTCAGTACTTTGTAGACGCACTTTTGCTTTTGGCCACTATGACAGATGTGAGTCTCTAAGAGTTTTCCACACCTGGCTTGTGCAACATTTGCCCATTATTCTTTTCAAAATACTTCAAGCTCTGTCATTTTGGTTGTTGATCATTGCTAGACAACCATTTTCAGGTCTTGCCATAGAACTGACAGTAGCCTAGTAGTTTGTATATCTGTGTGAATGTTATGGTTAAGACATTTTGGATTACATGTACACAGGGTGCCATGGAACCAAAGAAGTGATTTTTGCTTCTGACCCGATCCTACTTAGAAATGTTGTTGTTGGTTTAAAAAGCAGATTGATTGTTTTTCCTTTTAATTTGATTAAAAACCAAACTTATTAGAAATATTCACCCTCCATGGGTTCATGGTGAGAGCGTAGGCTACATGGCTCGAATGCAAATATGATCAGTAAAATGGTTCCATGATGTTTATAAAACACTACATTTGTGAGCAGTATAACCTAGTGGACATTCCCACTTTCTCTTTATATTGGATCTTTATCCAGCTCCTGTGAAAAGTTTGGATGTGCATAAAACCCTCCATAGTCAAAGTTGCCTTGTCTGTATTAAACCTTACAGGGAGCAATTATAGTGCTTGGGGCTGTATTTAGACGTGGGGCTGTATTTTCGGCTGGCGTTAAGGCAACGCCAGCGTCAAACGCACGTTAGTTTGACATTTCGTCGTGTAAAAACTGGCATTTTCCAGCCCTGGCGCCAGGTTCGGAGATTTACCTCGCTTGTGCTCAGATGAGCGGCGTGGAAATATTTGAGGTGTGTCCTTAAAATCATGATCCAAAGTACTAATTTCACGCAGCGCTGATAGGGATATTTAAGACCAACCAAAAGCTGATTTTAGCGGTAATGCAGTTGGTTATGGCGTGATTTTTGACAGAGAAACGCAACCTATCCAGCCGTGATGCACACTACCCATATGCGCATGGAACAAGAGTAGCCTAATGTGCTTCTGGTGCCTGTATACTTCATATTTAGAAACATACAAAACTCATGTCTTTTCACATTTTGTTTTATTTGATTAAAAACCAAGCATAGCCTCCCCTCCTCTCAATTAAGGCTTTTTTTGTCTGCACCAATGCAATCGCGAAGTAGTCAAGACTGTCGATGAAGGGTTTGGTTCCTGAGACCACTTGGAAATAAATCTTAAATCACCACAGCTTTATTAAAATATCAAGTTTCAGAGGCGTAAATCAACAATTTCCTGCATATTATGCAAGCTCATGCATATCTGACCAATCACCCACTTTTTCCTGCATAAAACAGTCAAATCATGGCAATATTATTGCATAAAACAGACCCATCAACGCAGTACAAAAACAGGGCTTACAATTTCAACCAATCACCACACAATATGGTTGAATCAAGCCACACGTCAACAACTTGTTCAAAATCAAGCATTTTTGCCAGCAAATATCACCAACTATCCCCGCAAAATCTTGAAGGGATTGCTAAAAACTCGATTCAATCCGTATCGCTAAAAGCTCGATTCAATCCGTATCGTAGAGGTTTAGCGCTACAGCGCAATTGAAATTAAAAGGAAACGTTCTTGCATTCGCAGAGACTGAATTCACGGTAAACGCTGCATATGTCGGCTCAATTGGAAGCTCTTTGAGACTCACAGCTGTAATCGTTGCCAAAGGTGTTTCTACAAGGTATTGACTCAGGGCTGTGAATACTTATGTGAATGAGATATTTCTGTATTTAATTTTCAACTTATTAGCAAACATTTCTAAAAACATGTTTTCACTTTGTCATTATGGGGTATTGTGTGTAGATGGGTGAGATAATTTTTTTATATTTAATCCATTTTGAATTCAGGCTGTAACACAACATAATGTGCTATATGTCAAGGGGTATGGCACTGCTGCCATATCACAACTAGACTGAGACTGCCCCCATGTGTTACAAAGTATGCATCTCTTCTAGACATCGAGGTACAGGCTTTATGATCATCTTAAAAGTATACATTTCCTCCATAAAATAAAAATACCTTAACAAGATTGGTGTTGGACATTTATTTAATAAGCTCTTAATACAGTATGCGACTGCAACATTTAATTATAAATCACGTTAATTAAAAAAGCCCACAAGTTGCATAGTTATGAAAAGACATTAGGAAGGAAGAAACCATATGAGTACCCATTTTCCTGTAAAAACATTCAATGTTGCATGTTTTCATTTACTTTTAAATAAACTCCATGATTCTGTCAATGTGCCCTTGTTATAAGTAGAAAGTTATGAAGAAGAAATGATCACAATAAAATTTGACATCATTTCAACCCTGTACATGTTGTGATTACTGACCAGATCAGTCACTCACTACAGTCTTCGTTCACAGTGGCTGTTGTCCTTGTCTGTTTCTAAGGCTAGAACTGAGATGGGGAAACAATATTTTTCCCATAATGCCCCTTCATCCTGGAACATGCTTCAAAATATATAAAAGTTAGTGTCCTTGCCTGTTTTTAATTCTCTGATCGACGACACTGTTTGTGACAGCTCCAGTTGTTTCTAATCTTCAATTGTTTCTGGAACTTGTGACACTTTGTCTTTTGTATTTTTCTGTAATATTTTATTTACACGCTGCTATTTCCCTGTTTTGCCTTCTTGCCAGCCACAATAGGTTTTTAACCTCAATGGGTCTTAACTGGTTAAATAAAGGTTAAATAAAAATAAATACAATTTTAAAAAGTACACCTTGGTTTCAGCATTAGAATTATGTGGTAGACCCCTAGAAAAATCCTACACATAATATTAATATTACAATTTACCCTCTATTCTATGTAATCACCAACTTTTAAAAAGTTATCACATTTGAGAAACTGTACTGTAGAAAAAAAAAAGAGACAGCGTTTGCTGCTTCAGTTGAGACATGACTGTCACTATGAGCTCTAACCCTGTCTTGAATATGACATATCTATTCTACTCTCAGTGTTCTACACAAGCATTTCAAGCCACTACCCTACAACATTTCATACAGTTTTCAGTAGTTGTCCAGTTTGATTTTGGAGCAGGCAGCGTTTCAGGAATGCAGCAATCTCTTTGGCGTTTTGCCGGTTTGCAGGTGACTCTGACAGCATTTTACTGATGAGTTTATGCTGCAGCAGAAAACATATATGAGACTAAATGAAGATACTGTGTACTCACTCTAAAACAAGTCGTATAGACAGGCAAACGGACAGACTCCTTACCTCGAAGAAAAACTTCTTACAGAAGTTACAAGGAAATATCTGTGTCCGCAGGCTCTCGAACACCTGTGATATTACAAGGGGCAAAACTCCAGAGTAAGATGTGCTGCATAGCTGGGTTTCCATCCAATTGGCGACAGATTTTCATGCGAATATTCTACAATCTGCATAAAAACAATCTGCATTTTCCCACCAGAGATGTTTCCATCAAATTGACTTGTTTCAGATAAAAGGCTGTGCGTGATGACGTGGTTTAACATGATACAGAACCAGATGTGAAAGAAACTGTGCTCACCTTGATCTTCTCCGAGACAGTGGACATGTCCCACAGGAGTTCAAAATATATCATTCCCAGAGAGAATATATCAGTTTTCTCATCATATTTCCCCCCAGTCTTCTGGAAATACAAAAATTATTTTAGTTTTTTGAGAGAAGAAGTAAACAGGAGTTCCCATGGACGGACGGCACGACTACGTACATCAGGGTTTTGCTCTGTGGAACCATACAGTTGAAGACGCACGACTAGTCACTTTGGATAAAAGCATCTGCTAAATGGCACATATTATGGCTAGACCAAGGATCAATTTGTTGAGCTGAAAATATGCTTGATTTGCAAAACAAAACTCCATTACCTGCTCAGGGCTCATGTATAATGGTGTTCCTTTGTTGACGGTCCTGTACATTGAAGCTGCACTCGGAGTAGTGATAGTGGTCACAAGACCAAAGTCTCCAATCTTCACCATGCCATCACTTCCAAACAATATGTTCTCTGGCTAAAAATATGGCACATTTATTAGGCTTTGTTTTTCTATAAATAATGCGGTTAACTTGGCATCTGAAAACAAAGGGAAGACTAGAGACAACGTAGAGAGGTGATTCTCACAAATACCTTTAAGTCTCTGTGAATAAGTCCTTTGGAGTGGATGTATTCCACTCCGCACCGCATTTGCTGAAATATTCCAAGTGCCTCGTCCTTACTTCTACCGTTATTTTTGATAATCCAGTCCTTCAGTGTCCCTCCCTCACAGAACTCCATCTGAATGAACAAACAAAGCCAGTCCCCATTTCTGAAGAAAAAAAAAAAAACAGACGAATACAGCAGTCAAGAAACTTTCTCAGGGACGTTCAGTCAACTGAAATGATAAATACACACATAACGGTAAAGTGATTCACCTTGAGCTGGAATCGGTCATTGAGTGGTTTGCTTGGTCTTCACTGGCTGTTTCAGACAGGTCTAAATCTGATTGGTTTGTTACATGTGTAGATCCATCTCCCTGGTCTGAATAATTGTCCGAGTCTTCTGAGATTTTAGACAGGACTGACGACCTAAGAGTTGAATACAATAATAGGCTCCAGAATTTGAAATTTTTGATGATCAAATTAATGAATCTAAATGGCAAAATTAGACTTAATAATAATAATGTCTTTACTAACTCTGTGCTGTAGCTTCCGTCGACCCAATTGGCATCCTCAGACCAAGTCGAGTAGTAGCGAACAATGCTAGAATGTTCCAAGGTAGCCAGCGCTTTCACTTCACGATTGGCTTCTCTGTAAGAGATAGGATGAATGTAACAGTGTTGCTTCCGTCCCTCTCCTCGCCCCGAACCAGGGACCCTCTGCACACATCGACAACAGTCACACTCGAAGCACCCGTTACCCGTCGCTCCGCAAAAGCCGCGGGACCCTCGCAGAGCAAAAGGGAAACAACTACTTCAAGGTCTCAGAGGGAGTGACGTCACCCGATTGAAATGCTACTAGCGCGCACCGCTAACTAGCTAGCCGTTTCACACCGGTTACATGAACATCATAATTACAGCATGTAAATGAACATCTGATAGCTGCTAATGAGCATCAACTACAGCATACACAAGACACACAACAAGGTAAGAGGGATACACATTATTCATAATACGTTTCGGAGGGGGGAAAAATTATGGATAGTAATGTCTTAGCCAATGGCTGTATATAGGAATAGACAAAGCTATCGATCACGTGACACCATTCATTCCTATGTGAAGACTCAATAGTGTATTGAAGCCAAGTGAAGTCGGTTAAGATGGCGTCTCGTGGAGACATAACATGCGCAGTTTGAGCTTCTCCAGGAAGTGACGTTGGAGGCCAGCTCAGTGCTGCCCCCTCTCATTGAGTGAGTCAAGTTGAAGGCCGACCGGGGTACTGCAGGCTGCCGTTAGCAACTAAATTATCCTTATAACTTCTTCTGTGTGTGATTTTAAAATAATTGGTTCAAGGACATCTGATGTATTAGAAGCAGCTATTGGTAGCATGATTGTCTTTGAATTATTGTTTTCTTCAAGGTTTTCCACATAGACGGCCATTTTTCCATTCACTATAATGGGGGGTCCTGTTTTTCCTGCTATCAGTGCCTGCAGTACCGCGGTCGGCCTTCAACTTCATGGCTTCAATGAGAGGGGGCAGTATTTCTCCTCTGGTCTTACCCCATATCCTTCACAATCTTCACGGCATACGTTTTTCCATCCACTTTGTGCTGGGCTTTAGTCACACACCCAAAGCCTCCTGCACCCAGCACACTAAGAAATGTGAAATCTTTGGAAAACCTGAAATCATAATATAATTCAGATGTTGAGTCATTTAATAGTGAGGGTAGACTATGGTGAGTGTTTTAATAGTGAGGGTGGCCTATGGTGAGTGTTTGAATAGTGAGGGTAGCCTATGGTGAGAGTTTTAATGGTGAGGGTAGACTATGGTGAGAGTTTTAATAGTGAGGGTACCCTATGGTGAGAGTTTTAATAGTGAGGGTAGCCTATGGTGAGAGTTTTAATAGTGAGGGTAGCCTATGGTGAGAGTTTTAATAGTGAGGGTAGCCTATGGTGAGTGTTTTAATAGTGAGGGTAGCCTATGGTGAGAGTTTTAATAGTGAGGGTAGCCTATGGTGAGTGTTTTAATAGTGAGGGTAGCCTATGGTGAGTGTTTTAATAGTGAGGGTAGCCTATGGTGAGAGTTTTAATAGTGAGGGTAGCCTATGGTGAGTGTTTTAATAGTGAGGGTAGCCTATGGTGAGTGTTTTAATAGTGAGGGTAGACTATGGTGAGAGTTTTAATAGTGAGGGTAGACTATGGTGAGAGTTTTAATAGTGACGGTAGCCTATGGTGAGTGTTTTAATAGTGAGGGTAGCCTATGGTGAGAGTTTTAATAGTGAGGGTAGCCTATGGTGAGTGTTTTAATAGTGAGGGTAGCCTATGAGGTAATATCCGTTTTTCTCCCTTTATTCATAGGTGAATGGGATCTTAGTCCTAGTCCTATTGGTCAGATAGTCCTATTGGTCAGATAGTCCTATTGGTCAGATAGTCCTATTGGTCAGATAGGAACAGTTTGATTAATAAAGAGCAGTCTACCTGGAGCTTTTAGTTAGTCTGATGGAAATATATTGATCATCACTGCAGAGAAAGAGAGAGAGAGAGAGAGATTCACTTTAGCTGTTACCATGTAAAAGAGCCCAAACAAAGCTAAACCTTAACCAAATACAGAATTACTGATCATAGCTTGGCAATTGAAACCGGACTCCATCAAATAAACATGGTTAGCCAGAGAGGACAGACTGTCATCGCCGTGGGTCAGGAGAGATGGAACGTGAAGAACACTTTCTAAATCACCTGCCCCAAATATATATCAATTAGAAACTCCTTCCCCTAATTCAAAATGAAAAGTTTTACATTCACAGAACAATCAAACCAAGAGAAACGGCATAGTTTTGGAGGAAAGGTCTGATGTGATAGAGTTGGCAGCACAGTCGGTCCCAGCTGGCCACCATTTAAGGGAGGAAACATCATGTACCAGCCTCTCCATGGGTTATCTGTAATAGACTATAGAAGTACCTCCAGTCATTTTCTATTTTGTTTGTTGAATTAGATTCTGAACGTTGACCATTATTACATTTCTGTATTGGATATTTTTTGGTTTTATTTGTTATATATTTATTTTTTCCACTATGTGTGCCACATTGACAGACTCACCTCTGGTATTTAATAAGCTTTCCTCCACAGCTTGCTTCATCATTCATTGTCCACACTTTCTCTCCCATCTTCTCCACCTTGCCTCTTCTTCGCAGGTCATGAAGTTGCTTATTCACTACTTTTCGTGATTGGCCCATTAGTTAGTTAGCAACTTCCTCCAAACTGCACGCAGACATAAAAATGGTATCCACGAGTTCGTCTGTCTCTGCCAAAATCCTGAGTGAAATAGAGAAGGTGAAGCAGCGATCAGCCTGGTTCCATCAGTCAGGTGCATAAAGTGGTTTAAGAACAGAGTGTATGCCTTTCAACCTTAAATAACACAAACAGCTGAAAAGCAGCTATTCGTTTTATAAGTTATGACTACAGCTATGTGCGGTTAAATGTATTGATCAATTTCATCAGTGTGAAACATGAATACTTGATGCCAGTATTTTCTAAAGTTGTCCCATAGCTAACCTATCGTATCCCTCCAGCCCACAGCTGGCTACAGTAGCCAACCGCAACATGCTCACCTGGTAAGGTCGAATGTCATATAAATAAAGTGTGGAACTTTACATTTATAGACGTCGGATTTCGTCTTACCTTCCAGATGATGGATTTCGTTTTACCTTCCAGATGATGGATTTCGTCTTACCTTCCAGATGATATGACTTGCTATCGTTTTCTTTTCGGTCATGCCTAGAAGGGATCCAGCTTTTGTCAAATGTAGGTCAAAAGTAGATACTTTTTTTTGCATTTTAGCTAACCCGAACTCTTTTCCTAATTCTCATAACCTGTCACGTTTACTCTCCTAACCTTCTGCGTAAATTCTCCTAAACCTGCTTCGAAAAGTCAATTCTGACAAAAGCTGGATCCCTTCTAGCATTACCCTTCTGTTCTTAGAGCTTGTAGTCCTAAAACCAGGAAATGAGTTACCTCTGGTTCGTTCAGCCACCCCTGGGGAAAATGAATGGGGAAAGAATAACGCCAGAAAGAAGGTCTGAGGTTAACACAGGCTAAGGAGATCTTATACGTTTTGTCCTATTAGATAATAACAGTCAGCTAACATGACCTTTATGAATTATGAAGCCTTTATGTGCTTTTTATGTTTTTATTTTTTACAAATTCTAAAAAATTCACAAAAAGTGACGTTAGCTGATGAAGATTATCCCGTTTATTTTCTCCATAGGATTTGTCCAAAGTACCATGGCGGGGTTAGTGCCTACAAAAAGACGCCATTACTATTTCTCTCTATAACGTCCTGTAGATCATTTCGTTTTCGATTCGCCTGAAAACGGTACTGAAACTGATGGAAACTCAGCCTGTGACTATCCTGAACAGCCGCTAGTGGTCGCT
Source organism: Coregonus clupeaformis (assembly GCF_020615455.1). Classification (NCBI taxonomy): domain Eukaryota; kingdom Metazoa; phylum Chordata; class Actinopteri; order Salmoniformes; family Salmonidae; genus Coregonus; species Coregonus clupeaformis. Next base: position 3,618,546 of record NC_059192.1, read on the forward strand.
ATTGACCGTTAAACAGTGACCACTAGCGGCTGTTCAGGTTTCCTCTTACTCAGCCATGATCACTGTCAATTATTGAAAACGATTCTAGTTTTATTTTAGGCAAAGTTCCACTTTTATTACTTAGGCATTTTATTTAACTCAAAATAGGACATAGAATATGATTAACACATGTGTTCTTATCAAACAGGGCTACCTGCTTTTCACAATCCCCAAATCGAGAACAAATTCAAGAAAACGCACAGTATTATATAGAGCCATTGTTGCATGGAACTCCCTTCCATCTCATATTGCTCAAATGAACAACAAACCTGTTAAAAAAGTTCTGTATTACGTCATGTTTCATGTTCTGTGTGGACCCCAGGAAGAGTAGCTGCTGCTTTTGCAACAGCTAATGGGGATCCTAATAAAATACAAATCTTTTGTCAGTATATTACATTTATTTTTCAAAGCCCATCTAATCAACAGTATAACTTTCAAACATTCATAACGTTCCTGTCCATTTAAGAAAATCACATCATATATTACTTCCTGTTAATCTATTCTGCTTTATCTATCTATACCTATAGCTGTTAATAACTTCAGTAGTCTACAGTACATAACATCCAGTAGTCTACAGTACATAACATCCAGTAGTCTACAGTACATAACATCCAGTAGTCTACAGTACATAACATCCATTAGGCTACAGTACATAACATCCAGTAGCCTACAGTACATAACATCCAGTAGCCTACAGTACATAACATCCAGTAGTCTACAGTACATAACATACAGTAGCCTACAGTACATAACATACCGTAGCCTACAGTACATAACATACCGTAGCCTACAGTACATACCATACAGTAGCCTACAGTACATAACATACAGTAGCCTACAGTACATACCATACAGTAGCCTACAGTACATAACACAGTAGCCTACAGTACATAACATACCATAGCCTACAGTACATACAGTAGCCTACAGTACATAACATACCATAGCCTACAGTACATAACATACAGTAGACTACAGTACATACCGTAGCCTACAGTACATAACATACCGTAGCCTACAGTACATAACATACCGTAGCCTACAGTACATAACATACCGTAGCCTACAGTACCTAACATACAGTAGCCTACAGTACCTAACAAACAGTAGCCTACAGTACATAACATAGCCCACAGTACATAACATACCGTAGCCCACAGTACATACCATAGCCTACAGTACATAACATAGAGTAGCCTACAGTACATAACATACAGTAGCCTACAGTACATAACATACCGTAGCCTACAGTACATAACATACCGTAGCCTACAGTACATAACATACCATAGCCTACAGTACATACAGTAGCCTACAGTACATAACATACCGTAGCCTACAGTACATAACATACCATAGCCTACAGTACATACCGTAGCCTACAGTACATAACATACCGTAGCCTACAGTACCTAACATACCGTAGCCTACAGTACCTAACATACCGTAGCCTACAGTACATAACATACCATAGCCTACAGTACATAACATACCATAGCCTACAGTACATAACATACCGTAGCCTACAGTACATAACATACAGTAGCCTACAGTACCTAACATACCGTAGCCTACAGTACCTAACATACAGTAGCCTACAGTACATAACATACCGTAGCCTACAGTACATAACATACAGTAGCCTACAGCACATAACATCCAGTAGCCTACAGTACATAACATACCGTAGCCTACAGTACATAACATCCAGTAGCCTACAGTACATAACATCCAGTAGCCTTGAGTACATAACATCCAGTAGTCTACAGTACATAACACACAGTAGCCTACAGTACATAACATCCAGTAGCCTACAGTACATAACATCCAGTAGCCTACAGTACATAACATCCAGTAGCCTACAGTACATAACATCCAGTAGTCTACAGTACATAACACACAGTAGCCCACAGTACATAGCATCCAGTTGCCTACAGTACATAACATCCAGTAGCCTACAGTACATAACATACCGTAGCCTACAGTACATAACATACCGTAGCCTACAGTACATAACATACCGTAGCCTACAGTACATAACACACAGTAGCCTACAGTACATAACATCCAGTAGCCTTGAGTACATAACATCTAGTAGTCTACAGTACATGACACACAGTAGCCTACAGTACATAACATCCAGTAGCCTTGAGTACATAACATCCAGTAGTCTACAGTACATAACACACAGTAGCCTACAGTACATAACACCCAGTAGCCTACAGTACATAACATCCAGTAGCCTACAGTACATAACATCCAATAGCCTTGAGTACATAACATCCAGTAGTCTACAGTACATAACACACAGTAGCCTACAGTACATAACATCCAGTAGCCTTGAGTACATATCATCCAGTAGCCTACAGTACATAACACACAGTAGTCTACAGTACATAACATCCAGTAGCCTACAGTACATACCATCCAGTAGCCTACAGTACATAACATCCAGTAGCCTACAGTACATAACATCCAGTAGCCTACAGTACATAACATCCAGTAGCCTACAGTACATACCATCCAGTAGCCTACAGTACATAACATCCAGTAGTCTACAGTACATAACACCCAGTAGCCTACAGTACATAACATCCAGTAGCCTACAGTACATAACATACAGTAGCCTACAGTACATAACATACCATAGCCTACAGTACATAACATACAGTAGCCCACAGTACATAACATAACATAGCCTACAGTACATAACATACAGTAGCCTACAGTACATAACATACCATAGCCTACAGTACATAACATACCATAGCCTACAGTACATAACATACCGTAGCCTACAGTACATAACATCCAGTAGCCTACAGTACATAACATACCATAGCCTACAGTACATAACATACCATAGCCTACAGTACATAACATACCGTAGCCTACATACCATGGTGTATAGTACCACCAATAACATTAAGGACCAGGTACTCTTTGTAAAATAACACTAAGGTTTCAACAAGGGACTTGTCCCCTTTATAGTCAGTAAACTACTTATTCATGGTTATAACGGAAACTACATTCAGATTAATGTAAGTTATTTGCGTAGAGCTTCCTGTTGGTTGATTCTGATACTTTTCTAGTGGGAAACTCGGGTATCATCTTTCAACAATGAGTTTCCAAGTCGAACATTTCTGAGTTCCGACATGTCATGAATGCAGCAATAATTACATTTTGAACTGATAAACTATCCTGGATTCTGCTGGGACTTAGAGTTCATTACAATATACTGTTTAAAGACAGATCCAGTGAAAACACATGATTTGTGACACATTCAAAGTCTGTATAATACAGTTGAAATTCAGATAGTTCTGTTGTTTTGTTGGATGTTCAGGGCCTGCATTCACAGCTCTCAGAGTAGAAAGCTGATCTGGGATCATATCATTGTGTTGTCTTGTTGGATGTTCAGGGCCTGCATTCACAGCTCTCAGAGTAGAAAGCTGATCTGGGATCATATCATTGTGTTGTCTTGTTGGATGTTCAGGGCCTGCATTCACAGCTCTCAGAGTAGAAAGCTGATCTGGGATCATATCATTGTGTTGTCTTGTTGGATGTACAGGGCCTGCATTCACAGCTCTCAGAGTAGAAAGCTGATCTGGGATCATATCATTGTGTTGTCTTGTTGGATGTTCAGGGCCTGCATTCACAGCTCTCAGAGTAGAAAGCTGATCTGGGATCATATCATTGTGTTGTCTTGTTGGATGTTCAGGGCCTGCATTCACAGCTCTCAGAGTAGAAAGCTGATCTGGGATCATATCATTGTGTTGTCTTGTTGGATGTTCAGGGCCTGCATTCACAGCTCTCAGAGTAGAAAGCTGATCTGGGATCATATCATTGTGTTGTCTTGTTGGATGTTCAGGGCCTGCATTCACAGCTCTCAGAGTAGAAAGCTGATCTGGGATCATATCATTGTGTTGTCTTGTTGGATGTTCAGGGCCTGCATTCACAGCTCTCAGAGTAGAAAGCTGATCTAGGATCAATTGTGCATTTTATATCACAATTAATACTATTCTGAGACCCTTTATGAATACGACTGACTGTCTTTAGATGGTCATGTTGTCTTGATGGAAGTTGTTATCCCTGGTCGGAACAAAACACTGGTTCAGTTTTGTTTTCAGCTGCCTGGCATCTGGTCTCTCCTCTGGGTTGGCACACAGCATCCACTGTATCACCTTGTTCTGTAACACAACCACCCACAGCATCCACTGTATCACCTTGTTCTGTAACACAACCACCCACAGCATCCACTCTAACACAACCACCCACAGCATCAACTGTATCACCTTGTTCTGTAACACAACCACCCACAGCATCCACTCTAACACCTTGTTCTGTAACACAACCACCCACAGCATCCACTCTAACACCTTGTTCTGTAACACAACAACCCACAGCATCCACTCTAACACAACCACCCACAGCATCCACTCTAACACAACCACCCACAGCATCCACTCTAACACAACCACCCACAGCATCAACTGTATCACCTTGTTCTGTAACACAACCACCCACAGCATCCACTCTAACACCTTGTTCTGTAACACAACCACCCACAGCATCCACTCTAACACCTTGTTCTGTAACACAACAACCCACAGCATCCACTCTAACACAACCACCCACAGCATCCACTCTAACACCTTGTTCTGTAACACAACCACCCACAGCATCAACTGTATCACCTTGTTCTGTAACACAACAACCCACAGCATCCACTCTAACACAACCACCCACAGCATCCACTCTAACACCTTGTTCTGTAACACAACCACCCACAGCATCCACTCTAACACCTTGTTCTGTAACACAACCACCCACAGCATCCACTCTAACACAACCACCCACAGCATCCACTCTAACACAACCACCCACAGCATCAACTGTATCACCTTGTTCTGTAACACAACCACCCACAGCATCCACTCTAACACCTTGTTCTGTAACACAACAACCCACAGCATCCACTCTATCACCTTGTTCTGTAACACAACCACCCACAGCATCCACTCTAACACCTTGTTCTGTAACACAACCACCCACAGCATCCACTCTAACACAACCACCCACAGCATCCACTCTAACACAACCACCCACAGCATCCACTCTAACACAACCACCCACAGCATCCACTCTAACACAACCACCCACAGCATCAACTGTATCACCTTGTTCTGTAACACAACCACCCACAGCATCCACTCTAACACCTTGTTCTGTAACACAACAACCCACAGCATCCACTCTATCACCTTGTTCTGTAACACAACCACCCACAGCATCCACTCTAACACCTTGTTCTGTAACACAACCACCCACAGCATCCACTCTAACACAACCACCCACAGCATCAACTGTATCACCTTGTTCTGTAACACAACCACCCACAGCATCCACTCTAACACAACCACCCACAGCATCCACTCTAACACCTTGTTCTGTAACACAACAACCCACAGCATCCACACTTTTGACATGTTCTAAAATATGTTTTCAACCAAATACATGTATGTGTACCTCTAAGGGGAACTGCGTGTCGAACTGTTGAGGAAACACCTTGCTTCTGACATCATCCCAGACCTAAACAAGGAATACATACAGTTATGATATGGTACATTCTGGTTGTAGGCCTACAGTCCATTATAGTTCAAGAGTATACTACATCAAAGTAATTGACATACAGGGCCTTCAGAAAGTATTCACACCCTTTCACTTTTTCCATGTTTTGTTGCGTTACAAAGTGAGATTAAAATGGATTTAATTGTCATTTTTTTTGTCAACGATCTACACAAAATACTCTGTAATGTCAAAGAGGAAGAATTCAAATTTTTTTTGTTTGTTTATGAATGGAAAATACATTTACATTTTAGTCATTTAGCAGACGCTCTTATCCAGAGCGACTTACAGTTAGTGAGTGCATACATTATTTTTCATACTGACATGAGACATGAGGGGTGGGATGTGTGTTCTGGGTGACGGGTCCACCCAGTGTCAGAACAACATGCTGACTAGTGAGTTGGCTGGCTGTGGACATCTTTTTTTGTCCTGTTACTGTGCTACATTTGGACATGCTTAAATTACCCTCTTTTCCTAGCTGTGGTTAGTTAGTTAGTATATTACCGTAGCTGTATATCAGACGAGGCTAGCTACTCCTGAAACTCACAGCCAGAGCTAAACGCCACCAGCAGCCTAGCCAATGCCGCGCAGCTAGCTAACCGTTTATTCATTAAATCAGACTCAGTCACTCTTCAAACGAGAAAGTTTAAAATTACAAAAACTGCCCTAACACCATTATCGTTATACTACCATATGAGAGTTAAAAAATTCCTTGACGGCTGGTGAAGCAAGGATGAATGGTGGCTTTGAAAGGTGGTTCTGAGGAGTGCAGGGCAAGGTTGGTTAATGTCGTAGTAAATATAATTTGTCGTAGTAAATATAAAATGTTATAGATTGGTCTGACTAAAATGTTGTGCAAGACCCATTTGTGTTAGGAGCTTGTTTTCAATAAATGCTGTTCCAGGTCAGAGAACAAAGGACAGAGGAGAACACCATATCTTGTCACCAGATGGCCTAGTCTTGCAGGAATGCGATAACAGGACAACACCCCCACCTCCGGCCATAAACCACCAGTTACTCCCCACGAGTTCCCTGGACACACACCAATATTTCATTTTCACGCACACTCATTCTCAACTCCCCACGAGTTCCCTGGACACACACAGACATTTCACTGCACGCACACTCAAACTCACTCCCCTGTCTACTGGTCGGGTGCCAAGGGCAGAGGACTCTGCCGTGCACCAATGGGGCATCTGCTCTGGACAGAGCAGACCCGCCTCCTACGCCTCGGGAACCAATCAAGGGACTAGAAGAAGGACCCCTTCCTTTATGTTACATTGTATAAAGTAATGCTGTAAACTCTGTTTAAACATCCTTCTCAACTGTCTCCATAAGAGGCAATTGATTGGGTCCATGCATGTAGCTTGAGCAGGACAAGATATCTCTGTTTTAATAAACTGCCTTTTGCTTAAACCTAATTCCACTCTGTCCAGCGTCGTTGGTTTGTACTCCCTCTCCATATCTTAGAACACCAACATTAACCTTTTCAGCAGGGGAGGCCTGGTTGTCATAGCCCTCAGCTGGAGTAGCAGGTTGCTAGTGGCATAGCTGGGTAGCACAAGGACTGGTAATCATAGATGCATTGTGGGTATGGGGGACGGGACGGGACGGGACGGGACGGGACGAGTATTATGGCGGCCAGAGGGTAGATCAGGGTGACGGCAAATTGAACCACGAGCTCTTCTTTAGCATCCACCTTGATCTGAGAGATTGCACTGTAAGCATAGGCAGCTATCTTGGACACCTGTTGTACATCCGAGTCTGGCACCAGATCACTAGCGAGCACTTGGTGCGGCTGGCTGGTGAGGGAAGGGAAGGGAGAGGGAGGGGCTTCTTCTGAGACAGACTGTTACTCAACAAAGGCCAGTTTTGTACTGTATAGCCGAGCTTTGTCCATGTACTCATGCTGCCGAGCTTTGGCCATGTACTCATGCTGCCGAGCTTTGGCCATGTACTCATACTGCCGAGCTTTGTCCATGTACTCATACTGCCGAGCTTTGTCCATGTACTCATGCTGCCGAGCTTTGGCCATGTACTCATGCTGCCGAGCTTTGGCCATGTACTCATACTGCCGAGCTTTGTCCATGTACTCATACTGCCGAGCTTTGTCCATGTACTCATGCTGCCGAGCTTTGGCCATGTACTCATGCTGCCGAGCTTTGGCCATGTACTCATACTGCCGAGCTTTGTCCATGTACTCATGCTGCCGAGCTTTGGCCATGTACTCATACTGCCGAGCTTTGTCCATGTACTCATACTGCCGAGCTTTGTCCATGTACTCATGCTGCCGAGCTTTGGCCATGTACTCATGCTGCCGAGCTTTGGCCATGTACTCATGTTGCTCCATGCCTTGAGAGTCTGCCGCCGAGACGTCGATGATGTTCACGGCTGTCTTGGTAAGGATGGATGTGAGTAAGGCCTGTTCGTCTGTGCGGGCTGAGGGTACTCTGGCGGAGCTCCATTCTGTGCCGTTGAGGGGCTTGCTGTCGGGGTTCGGGTGGGGGGGATCAGCGGCTTACGCTCATCAGGGTCCCTGTTCTCCGTGGCATGTCTCTTGGTTTCCTCAGGAACAGTGATCTGTGCAGTCTGGCTGCTGAGGGAGATGCAGACATCCAGAACAACTTCTGCAAGAGTCCATATGGTGAGTGATATGTGTATGGCATTGGGTTACACTTTACACAAAGACTTATAGAGGTCTATAACGTGTTTACATGTGTTTACAGACATGTATTTCTGTGTTTCCTCTCTCAGCCTTTAAACTGCGTATCGGGAGTGTGTCTGTGGAGGGGGGTGACTGCAAATGTCCTCTCAAATAAAACACTAATATATCTTGATTAGATAAGTATTCAACCCCCTGAGTCAATACATGTTAGAATCACCTTTGGCAGCGATTACAGCTGTGAGTCTTTCTGGGTAAGTCTCTAAGAGCTTTGCACACCTGGATTGTACAATATTTGCACATTATTCTTTTAAAAATAATTCAAGCTCTGTCAACTTCTTTGATGATCATTGCTAGACAGCCATTTTCAAGTCTTGTCATAGATTTTCAAGGCAATTTAAGTCAAAACTGTAACTAGGCCACTCAGGAACATTCAGTGTCATATTGGTTAGCAACTCCAGTCTATATTTGGCCTTGTGTTTTAGGTTATTGTCCTGCTGAAAGGTGAACTCATCTCCCAGTGTCTGGTGGAAAGCAGACTGAACCAGGTTTTCCTCTAGGATTTTGCCTGTGCTTAGCTCTATTCCATGTATTTTTATCCTAAAAAATCTATAGTCCTTGCCAATGACAAGCATACCCATAACAAGATGCAGCCACCACCATGCTTGAAAATATGAAGAGTGGTACTTAGTTATGTCTTGTGTTGGATTTTCCCCAAACACAACGCTTTGTATTCAGGACAAAAAGTGAATTTCTTTTTTGCAGTATTACTTTAGTGCCTTATTGCAAACAGGATGCATGTTTTGGAATATTTTAATTATGTACAGGCTTCCTTCTTTTCACTCAGTCAATTAGGTTAGTATTGTGGAGTAACTACAATGTTGTTGATCCAGAGTTTTCTCCTATCACAGCCATTAAACTCTGTATGATTTAAAATCACCACTGGCCTCATCGTGAAATCCCAGAGCGGTTTCCTTCCTCTCTGGCAACTGAGTTAGGAAGGGCGCCTGTATCTTTATAGTGACTGAGTGTATTGATACACCATCCAAAGTGTAATTAATAACTTCACCATGCTCAAAGGGATATTCAATGTCTGCTTTTTTTTTTTTTTTTTTTACCCATCTACCAAAAGGTGCCCTTCTTTGCGAGGTATTGGAAAACCTCCCTGGTCTTTGTGTTTGAATCTATGCTTGAAATTCTCTGCTCGACTTAGGGACCTTACAGATAATTGTATGTGTGGGGTACAGAGATGGGGTAGTCATTTAAAAATCATGTTAAACACTATTATTGGACACAGTGTGAGTCTAGGCAACTTATTATGTGGCTTGTTAAGCACATTTGTACTCCTGAACTTATTTAGGCTTGCCATAACAAAGGAGTTGAATACTTATTGACTCAAGACATTTCAGCCTTTCATTTTTAATTAATTTGTAAACATTTCTAAAAACATAATTCCACTTTGACATTATGGGGTATTGTGTGTAGATCAGTGACACAGAATCTAAATTTAACGTCATTTTAAATTCAGGCTGTAACCCATCAAAATGTGGAAAAAGGCCAGGGGGTGTGAATACTTTCTGAATGCATTGCAGACCCTATATGACTATGATATATACTATCTTAATGAATCTTTCCTTGATTCCTTCCATCAAAAGTCATTGTCGCAGTCACCTTTGATTTCTCCATTCCAGACAGGTTCCAGAGCAGTTCAAAGTAGATCAGACCCAACGCAAATATGTCCACTTTTCTGTCATAAGAGGTCTGGTTCCTCTGTTGACACAGATTGGACATTGCATAACACTCATTAGACATGTTTAACCTTTTACTGCAGTGTTTCTTGGTAGTCTTAAACAAATCTACTTTGAAACAAAAGTATACACCTCACACACACGTATATTATAGTATTAGCTGTAGTATTAGTTACATATAGTATTAGATGTAGTATTAGTTACTTTTAGTATTAGCTGTAGTATTAGTTACGTATAGTATTAGCTGTAGTATTAGTTACTTATAGTATTAGCTGTAGTATTATATACTTATAGTATTAGCTATAGTATTAGGTACGTATAGTATTAACTGTAGTATTAGTTACTTATAGTATTAGCTGTAGTATTAGATACGTATAGTATTAGCTGTAGTATTAGTTACTTATAGTATTAGCTGTAGTATTACTTACTTATAGTATTAGCTGTAGTATTAGTTACTTATAGTATTCAATGTAGTATTAGTTACTTATAGTATTAGCTGTAGTATTAGTTACTTATAGTATTAGCTGTAGTATTACTTACTTATAGTATTATCTGTAGTATTAGTTACTTATAGTATTCAATGTAGTATTAGTTACTTATAGTATTAGCTGTACAGTAATAGATGTATTATTAGTTTGCTATAGTATTAGCTGTAGTATTAGTTATAGTATTAGCTGTATCATTAGTTACTTATAGTATTAGTTGTAGTATTAGTTATAGTATTAGCTGTATTATTAGTTATTTGTAGTATTAGCTGTAGTATTAGTTATTTATAGTATTAGCTGTTGTATTAGTTAGTTATAGTAATAGCTGTATTATTAGTTACTTATAGTATTAGCTGTAGTATTAGTTACTTATAGTATTAGCTGTAGTATTAGTTAGTTATAGTATTTGCTGTAGTATTAGTTAGTTATAGTATTATATGTAGTATTAGTTACTTATAGTATTTGCTGTAGTATTAGTTAGTTATAGTATTAGCTGTAGTATTAGTTAGTTAAAGTATTAGCTGTAGTATTAGCTACTTATAGTATTAGTTACTTATAGTATTAGCTGTAGTATTAGTTAGTTAGTTAGTTATAGTATTAGCTGTAGTATTAGTTACTTATAGTATTAGCTGTAGTATTAGTTACTTATAGTATTAGCTGTAGTATTTGTTACTTATAGTATTAGCTGTGGTATTAGTTATTTATAGTATTAGCTGTAGTATTGGTTACTTATAGTATTATCTGTAGTATTAGTTACATATAGAATTAGCTGTAGTATTAGTTACTTATAGTATTAGCTGTAGTATTAGTTACTTATAGTATTAGATGTAGTATTAGTTACTTATAGTATTAGCTGTAGTATGTGTTACTTATAGTATTAGCTGTAGTATTTGTTACTTATACTATTCGCTGTAGTATTAGTTACTTATAGTATTATATGTAGTATTAGCTACTTATAGTATTAGCTGTAGTATTAGTTACTTATAGTATTAGATGTAGTATTAGTTACTTATAGTATTAGCTGTAGTATTAGTTAGTTATAGTATTAGCTGTAGTATTAGCTACTTATAGTATTAGCTGTAGTATTTGTTACTTCTAGTATTGTATCTAGTTTTAGTCTTATTTTAGTCCTAATGAGTCCTATCCAGAGCCAAAACCCAAAGTCTAACTCTAAACCAGCGTTTCCCAAACTCGGTCCTCGGGACCCCAAGGGTGCACATTTTGGTTTTTGCCCTAACACTACACATCTGATTCAAATGATCAAAGCTTGATGATTCGTTCATTATTTGAATCAGCTGTGTAGTGTTAGTGCAAAAGCCAAAACGTGCACCCCTTGGGTCCTGAGGACCGAGTTTGGGAAACCCTGGTATAGTGCACATTTTGTAGGTGCTGGAGAGCAATAAAAATGTAAACGACGTCATAATTTCTGATTGAATATCATCTCCACAAAGGAACTCTGGAGCTCTGTCAGAGTGACCATCGGGTTCTTGGTCACCTCCCTGACCAAGGCCCTTCTCCCCTGATTGCTCAGTTTGGCCGGGCGGCCAGCTCTAGGAAGAGTCTTGGTGGTTCCAAACTTCTTCCATTTAAGAATGATGGAGGCCACTGTGTTCTTGGGGACCTTCAATGCTGCAGAAATGGTTTGGTACCCTTCCCCAGATCTGTGCCTCGACACAATCCTGTCTCGGAGCTCTTCGGACAATTCTTTCGACATTACATTTGTGACCTCATGGCTTGTTTTTTGCTCTGACATTTTTTTAAACATTTGAGTCATTTAGCAGACGCTCTTATCCAGAGCGACTTACAGTTATTGGGTGCATACATTTTTCATACATGCACTGTCAACTGTGGGACCTTATATAGACAGGTGTTTGCCTTTCCAAATCATGTCCAATCAATTGAATTTACCACAGGTGGACTCCAATCAAGTTGCAGAAACATCTCAAGGTCCTCTGTAGCTCAGCTGGTAGAGCATGGCACTTGTAACGCCAAGGTAGTGGGTTCGATCCCCGGGACCACCCATACACAAAAATGTATGCACACATGACTGTAAGTCGCTTTGGATAAAAGCGTCTGCTAAATGGCATATTATTATGATAAATGGAAACAAGATGCACCTGAGCTCAATTTCGAGTCTCATTGCAAAGGGTCTGAATACTTATGTAAAAATGAGATTTCAGTTATTTATTTTTAATACATTTGCAACAATTTCTAAAAGCCTGTTTTCACTTTGTCATTATGGGGTATTGTGTGTAGATTGATGAGGAAACATTTTTATTTAATCAATTTTAGAATAAGGCTGTAACGTAACAAAATGGGGGATAAAAGCAAGGGGTCTGAATACTTTCTGAATGCATAATATGACATTTGAAATGTCTTTATTCCTTTGGAACTTGTATGAGTGTAATGTTTACTGTTCATTTTTTATTGTTTATTTCACATTTGTTTATTATCTATTTCACTTGCGTTGGCAATGTTAACATATGTTTCCCATGCCAATAAAGCCCCTTAGAGAGAGAGAGAGAGAGAGAGAGAGAGAGAGAGAGAGAGAGAGAGAGAGAGAGAGAGAGAGAGAGAGAGAGAGAGAGAGAGAGAGAGAGAGAGACTACCTATGAATAAAGGGGTTATAAATGGTTTATGGAGAAACTTTGAAATAATTTTGAGGTTTTTGCCCTCATTATTCCCAAGTCACAGAAAGCCTTCAGGGTGGTCTGTTTCAGTGCCTTCAATAAGTATTCATACCCCTTGACTTATTCCACATTTTGTTGTGTTACAGCCTGAATTCAAAATGGATTCAAATGATATTTTTTCTCACCCATCTACACACAATACCCCATAATGACAAAGTGAAAACATGTTTTTATAAATGTTTGCTAATAAGTTGAAAATTAAATACAGAAATATCTCATTCACATAAGTATTCACAGCCCTGAGTCAATACCTTGTAGAAACACCTTTGGCAACGATTACAGCTGTGAGTCTCAAAGAGCTTCCAATTGAGCCGACATATGCAGCGTTTACCGTGAATTCAGTCTCTGCAAATGCAAGAACGTTTCCTTTTAATTTCAATTGCGTTGTAGCGCTGAACCTCCGCAATACGGATTGAATCGAGCTCTTAGCAATCCCTACAAGATTTTGCGGGGATTGTTGGTGATATTTGCTGGCAAAAATGCTTGATTTTGAACAAGTTGTTGACTTGTGGCTTGATTCAACCATATTGTGTGGTGATTGGTTTAAATTGTAAGCCCTGTTTTTGTACTGCGTTGATGGGTCTGTTTTATGCAATAATATTGCGATGATTTGACTGTTTTATGCAGGAAAAAGTGGGTGATTGGTCAGATATGCATGTCCTTGCATAATATGCAGGAAATTGTTGATTTACGCCTCTGAAACTTGATATTTTAATAAAGCTGTGGTGATTAAGATTTATTTCCAAGTGGTCTCAGGAACCAAACCCTTCATCGACCGTCTTGACTACTTCGCGATTGCATGATGCAGACAAAAAAAGCCTTAATTGAGAGGAGGGGAGGCTATGCTTGGTTTTTAATCAAATAAAACAAAATGTGAAAAAACATGAGTTTTTTATGTTTCTAAATATGAAGTATACAGGCACCAAAAGCACATTAGGCTACTCTTGTTCCATGCGCATATGGGTAGTGTGCATCACGGCTGGATAGGCTGCGTTTCTCTGTCAAAAATCACGCCATAACCAACTGCATTACCGCTAAAATCAGCTTTTGGTTGGTCTTAAATATCCCTATCAGCGCTGCGTGAAATTAGTACTTTGGATCATGATTTTAAGGACACACCTCAAATATTTCCACGCCGCCCATCTGAGCACAAGCGAGGTAAATCTCCGAACCTGGCGCCAGGGCTGGAAAATGCCAGTTTTTACACGACGAAATGTCAAACTAACGTGCGTTTGACGCTGGCGTTGCCTTAACGCCAGCCGAAAATACAGCCCCACGTCTAAATACAGCCCCAAGCACTATAATTGCTCCCTGTAAGGTTTAATACAGACAAGGCAACTTTGACTATGGAGGGTTTTACGCACATCCAAACTTTTCACAGGAGCTGGATAAAAATCCAATATAAAGAGAAAGTGGGAATGTCCACTAGGTTATACTGCTCACAAATGTAATGTTTTATAAACATCATGGAACCATTTTACAGATCATATTTGCATTCGAGCCATGTAGCCTACGCTCTCACCATGAACCCATGGAGGGTGAATATTTCTAATAAGTTTGGTTTTTAATCAAATTGAAAGGAAAAACAACCAATCTGCTTTTTAAACCAACAACAACATTTCTAAGTAGGATCGGGTCAGAAGCATACATCACTTCTCTGGTTCCATGGCACCCTGTGTACATGTAATCCTAAATGTCTTAACCATAACATTCACACATCTATACAAACTACTAGGCTACTGTCAGTTCTATGGCAAGACCTGAAAATGGTTGTCAAGCAATGATCAACAACCAAAATGACAGAGCTTGAAGTATTTTGAAAAGAATAATGGGCAAATGTTGCACAAGCCAGGTGTGGAAAACTCTTAGAGACTCACATCTGTCATAGTGGCCAAAAGCAAAAGTGCGTCTACAAAGTACTGACTCAGGGGTGTGAATACTTATGTGAATTCAATATTTCAATATTTCATTTTTCAATTAATCAGCAAACATTTATAAAAACATGTTTTCACTTTGTTATTATGGGGTATTGTGTGTAGATGGGTGAGAAAAAATATCATTTGAATCCATTTTGAATTCAGGCTGGAACACAACAACAAAATGTGGAATAAGTCAAGGGGTATGAATACTTATTGAAGGCACTGAAACAGACCACCCTGAAGGCTCTCTGTGACTTGGGAATAATGAGGGCAAAAACCTCAAAATTATTTCAAAGTTTCTCCATAAACCATTTATAACCCCTTTATTCATAGGTTCTCTCTCTCTCTCTCTCTCTCTCTCTCTCTCTCTCTCTCTCTCTCTCTCTCTCTCTCTCTCTCTCTCTCTCTCTCTCTCTCTCTCTCTCTCTCTCTCTCTCTCTCTCTCTCTCTCTCTCTCTCTCTCTCTCTCTCTCTCTCTCTCTCTCTCTCTCTCTCTCTCTCTCTCTCTCTCTCTCTTTCTATTTAAGGGGCTTTATTGGCATGGGAAACATATGTTAACGTTGCCAAAGCAAGTGAAATAGATAATAAACAAATGTGAAATAAACAATAAAAAATGAACAGTAAACATTACACTCACACAAGTTCCAAAGGAATAAAGACATTTCAAATGTCATATTATGCATTCAGAAAGTATTCAGACCCCTTGCTTTTATCCCCCATTTTGTTACGTTACAGCCTTATTCTAAAATTCATTAAATAAAAATGTTTCCTCATCAATCTACACACAATACCCCATAATGACAAAGTGAAAACAGGTTTTTAGAAATTGTTGCAAATGTATTAAAAATAAATAACTGAAATCTCATTTTTACATAAGTATTCAGACCCTTTGCAATGAGACTCGAAATTGAGCTCAGGTGCATCTTGTTTCCATTTATCATAATAATATGCCATTTAGCAGACGCTTTTATCCAAAGCGACTTACAGTCATGCGTGCATACATTTTTGTGTATGGGTGGTCCCGGGGATCGAACCCACTACCTTGGCGTTACAAGTGCCATGCTCTACCAGCTGAGCTACAGAGGACCTTGAGATGTTTCTGCAACTTGATTGGTGTCCACCTGTGGTAAATTCAATTGATTGGACATGATTTGGAAAGGCAAACACCTGTCTATATAAGGTCCCACAGTTGACAGTGCATGTATGAAAAATGTATGCACCCAATAACTGTAAGTCGCTCTGGATAAGAGCGTCTGCTAAATGACTCAAATGTTTAAAAAAATGTCAGAGCAAAAAACAAGCCATGAGGTCACAAATGTAATGTCGAAGGAATTGTCCGAAGAGCTCCGAGACAGGATTGTGTCGAGGCACAGATCTGGGGAAGGGTACCAAACCATTTCTGCAGCATTGAAGGTCCCCAAGAACACAGTGGCCTCCATCATTCTTAAATGGAAGAAGTTTGGAACCACCAAGACACTTCCTAGAGCTGGCCGCCCGGCCAAACTGAGCAATCAGGGGAGAAGGGCCTTGGTCAGGGAGGTGACCAAGAACCCGATGGTCACTCTGACAGAGCTCCAGAGTTCCTTTGTGGAGATGATATTCAATCAGCTGCCTCTGTCATATTCTAGAATGATATTGAATAGGCTACAGCCGTCATATTCTAGAATTATATTCAATAGGCTACATCTGTCATATTCTAGAATGATATTCAATAGGCTATATCTGTCATCTTCTAGAATGATATTCAATAGGCTACATCTGTCATATTCTAGAATGATATTCATTACGCTACATTTGTCATATTCTAGAATGATATTCAATAGGCTACATCTGTCATATTCTAGAATGATATTCAATAGGCTACATCTGTCATATTCTAGAATGATATTGAATAGGCTACAGATGTCATATTCTAGAATGATATTCAATAGGCTACATCTGTCATATTGTAGAATGATATTCAA
Organism: Coregonus clupeaformis; assembly: GCF_020615455.1. NCBI lineage: Eukaryota > Metazoa > Chordata > Actinopteri > Salmoniformes > Salmonidae > Coregonus > Coregonus clupeaformis. The sequence goes on from NC_059192.1 coordinate 3,635,678, forward strand.
TAAGCTACATTTGTCATTGTAGAATGATATTCAATAGGCTACTGTACATCTGTCATATTCTAGAATTATATTAAATTGTCTACATCTGTCATATTGTAGAATGATATTCAATAAGCTACATTTGTCATTGTAGAATGATATTCAATAGGCTACATCTGTCATATTCTAGAATGATATTCAATAGGCTACATCTGTCATATTCTAGAATTATATTCAATAGGCTACATCTGTCATAACCTAGAATGATATTCAATAGGCTACATCTGTCATAATCTAGAATTATATTCAATAGGCTACATCTGTCATATTCTAGAATGATATTCAATAGGCTACATCTGTCATATTCTAGAATGATATTCAATCTGTCGGTACAAAGGTTAAGAAATTATGACGTCGTTTACATTTTTATTGCTCTCCAGCACCTACAAAATGTGCACTATACCAGGGTTTCCCAAACTCGGTCCTCAGGACCCAAGGGGTGCACGTTTTGGCTTTTGCACTAACACTACACAGCTGATTCAAATAATGAACGAATCATCAAGCTTTGATCATTTGAATCAGATGTGTAGTGTTAGGGCAAAAACCAAAATGTGCACCCTTGGGGTCCCGAGGACCGAGTTTGGGAAACGCTGGTTTAGAGTTAGACTTTGGGTTCGTGGCTCTGGATAGGACTCATTAGGACTAAAATAAGACTAAAACTACAGCTAATACTATAAGTAACTAATACTACAGCTAATACTATAAGTAGCTAATACTACAGCTAATAATATAAGTAATTAATACTACAGCTAATACTATAAGTAGCTAATACTACAGCTAATACTATAAGTAGCTAATACTACAGCTAATAATATAAGTAATTAATACTACAGCTAATACTATAAGTAACTAATACTACAGCTAATACTATACGTAACTAATACTACAGCTAATACTAAAAGTAACTAATACTACATCTAATACTATATGTAACTAATACTACAGCTAATACTATAAGTAACTAATACTATAGATGTTACTATAAGTAACTAATATTACAGCTAATACTATAAATAACTAAAAATACAGCTAATACTATAACTAATACTACAGCTAATAATACAGCTAATACTATAAGTAACTAATGATACAGCTAATACTATAGCACACTAATACTACAGCTAATACTATACAGCTAATAATATAAGTAAATAATACTACATTGAATACTATAAGTAACTAATACTACAGCTAATACTATAAGTAAGTAATACTACAGCTAATACTATAAGTAACTAATATTACAGCTAATACTATAAGTAACTAATGATACAGCTAATACTATAACTAATACTACAGCTAATAATACAGCTAATACTATAACTAATACTACAGCTAATACTATAAGTAACTAATGATGCAGCTAATACTATAACTAATACTACAGCTAATATTATAGCAAACTAATACTACATCTAATACTATACAGCTAATACTATAAGTAAATAATACTATGGCTAATACTATAAGTAAGTAATACTACAGCTAATAATATAAGTAACTAATACTACAGCTAACACTATTAGTATCTAATACTACATCTAATACTATAAGTAACTAATACTACAGCTAATACTATGCATAACTAATACTACAGCTAATACTATAAGTAACTAATATTACAGCTAATACTATAAATAACTAATAATACAGCTAATAATACATTTACGTCATTTAGCAGACGCTCTTATCCAGAGCGACTTACAGTTAGTGAATACATATTTTTTTATACTGGCCCCCCGTGGGAATCGAACCCACAACCCTGGCGTTGCAAACGCCATGCTCTATCAACTGAGCTACATCCCTGCCGGCCATTCCCTCCCCTACCCTGGACGACGCTGGGCCAATTGTGTCTCCCGGTCGCGGCCGGCTGCGACAGAGCCTGGATTCGAACCAGGATCTCTAGTGGCACAGTTAGCACTGCTATGCAGTGCCTTAGACCACTGCGCCACTCAGGAGTAATGATACAGCTAATACTATAGCAAACTAATACTACATCTAATACTATACAGCTAATACTATAAGTAAATAATACTACATTTAACACTATACGTAACTAATACTACAGCTAATACTATAAGTAAGTAATACTACAGCTAATACTATAAGTAACTAATACTACAGCTAATACTATATTAATCTAATACTACAGCTAATACTATAAGTAACGAATACTACAGCTAATAGTATAACAAAGTAATACTACAGCTAATACTTTACATAACTAATACAGCTACTACAGCTAATACAATAACTAGCTAATACTATATTTAATACTATAAGTAACTAACTAAGACTACTGCTTACGTAAGAACAAATCAAAGTGTGTGTGTGGGGTTGCTACATTGTCCCGCGAATGTCCCACAAATTCATCCTGTTTTCCTGCATTTGGGTATTTTAAATGTGGTCAAGAGCAACTCCCTTTAAAAAGCAACTATTCCTTTTGAAAACCTATGTGGCATCAATATGTCAGAAACAGTTGTTCTAGTTTAAAAATTGACTACAAAGTGTAAATTGGATAATTTAGGTCATACAGCTAATAATACAGCTAATACTATAACTAATACTACAGCTAATACTATACATCTAATACTATAAGTAAATAATACTACATTTAATACTATAAGTATATAATACTACAGCTAATACTATAAGTAACTAATACTACAGCTAACACTATAAGTATCTAATACTACATATAATACTAGAAGTAACTAATACTACAGCTAATACTATACGTAACTAATACTACAGCTAATACTATACGTATCTAATACTACAGCTAATACTATAAGTAACTAATATTACAGCTAATACTATAAGTAACTAATGATACAGCAAATACGATAACTAATACTACAGCTAATACTATAGCAAACTAATACTACATCTAATACTATACATCTAATACTATAAGTAAATAATACTACATTTAATACTATAAGTAGATAATACTACAGCTAATACTATAAGTAACTAATACTACAGCTAACACTATAAGTATCTAATACTACATCTAATACTAGAAGTAACTAATAGTACAGCTAATACTATACGTAACTAATACTACAGCTAATACTATACGTATCTAATACTACAGCTAATACTATAAGTAACTAATATTACAGCTAATACTATAAATAACTAATAATACAGCTAATACTATAACTAATACTACAGCTAATACTATAAGTAACTAATATTACAGCTAATACTATAAGTAACTAATGATACAGTAAATACGATAACTAATACTACAGCTAATACTATAGCAAACTAATACTACATCTAATACTATACAGCTAATACTACAAGTCAATAATACTACATTTCATACTATACGTAACTAATACTACAGCTACTACTATAAGTAAGTAATACTACAGCTAATACTATAAGTAACTAATACTACAGCTAATACTATACGTATCTAATACTACAGCTAACACTATAAGTAACTAATACTACAGCTAATACTATACGTAACTAATACTACAGCTAATACTATAAGTAACTAATACTACATCTAATACTATAAGTAACTAATACTACAGCTAATAGTATAACAAAGTAATACTACAGCTAATACTTTACATAACTAATACTACAACTAATACTATAACTAGCTAATACTATAACTAACTAATACTACAGCTAATACTATAACTAACTAATACTACAGCTAATACTATAACTATCTAATCCTATATTTAATACTATAAGTAACTAACTAAGACTACTGTTTACGTAAGAACAAATCAAAGTGTGTGTGTGGGGTTGTGCTGCCAATGTTTTTATTAATGTAGGCTACATTGTCCCGCGAATGTCCCACAAAATCATCCTGTTTTCCTGCATTTGGGTATTTTAAATGTGGTCAAGAGCAACTGCCTTTAAAAAGCAGCTATTCCTTTTGAAAACGGCCTATGTGGCATCAATATGTCTGAAACAGTTGTTCTAGTTTAAAAATTTACTACAAAGTGTAAATTGGATAATTTAGGTCATAAAGTCAGTCTCGTCTTAAACTGAGTTTGGAACATCCATGCGGTACAAAGGGTAAATGAAGGTTGGGTTTTGATTTGATCATGTCCATTGGCCCACTAACGTGGTGAACAACTGCGGTGATGGCTCTCTATCCAATAGCATAAGAACAAAATCCAACAGTCACGCATTTTTTTACTTGAGGAATACTGCACCAAACACCTTAGGTTGATGTAGAATTGCGCAACTTAAACATCCTCTGCAAAAACGTCAAAATTAATGACAGAATTCTTGATTCATTCTGGGGATTTGAGGAAGTGAAATAGGCTTCTGCGTCTACAGTGTCTCATGTGGGACAAACACCTCCAAGACTGAAATCTCGTTTTTCTAATGAGCAACAGAAAAACACGTACCAATCGGCGTGTTCAGTGGCTCTTTAAGTGTATTTACATGAGTACATATGCACCACGCTAATGGTAAGTATTTTACAAAGTTACTTTTTAGGAAATGTGTATCTAACGGTCGCATGCTAACGCTAACGTCAACACTATGCACTAGCTAGCCTACCATAGGTAGCTAGTTGTTGTTATGTGTTTTTGTTACATTTAATATCTCTTCTATAATTAGTTTGTACAATTAGCACTGTTTATATAAAGTGAATCAGATGTACTGTTGTTGCCTCAACAAGGCATGGGGTGTGTTTAGTTGTTTTGCACAACGCCATCTTTAGAGATAGGGTGGCTAATGTTTGCTAGACCAACACTAACTAGATGGTCGCTAACGTTAGCTAAACAACTTGTAGAAAATACGCTTTATAACACTGTCATGAAGCATTATGACCCTCCTGTGTCACTTTACTTTGACTAAGAAAATACACTTTATGACACTGTCAAGAAGCATTATAACAACAGTTGCCAGAATATGCCTGATATGAAAATGGGGTCGCGGGAAATTTCCCAAATCCTGGTAAAAGAAATGTATACAAAATTATGATATTATACAGTGGGGAAAAAAAGTATTTAGTCAGCCACCAATTGTGCAAGTTCTCCCACTTAAAAATATGAGAGAGGTCTGTAATTTTCATCATAGGTACACGTCAACTATGACAGACAAATTGAGAAAAATTAAATCCAGAAAATCACATTGTAGGATTTTTTATGAATTTATTTGCAAATTATGGTGGAAAATAAGTATTTGGTCACCTACAAACAAGCAAGATTTCTGGCTCTCACAGACCTGTAACTTCTTCTTTAATTGCTCCTCTGTCCTCCACTCGTTACCTGTATTAATGGCACCTGTTTGAACTTGTTATCAGTATAAAAGACACCTGTCCACAACCTCAAACAGTCACACTCCAAACTCCACTATGGCCAAGACCAAAGAGCTGTCAAAGGACACCAGAAACAAAATTGTAGACCTGCACCAGGCTGGGAAGACTGAATCTGCAATAGGTAAGCAGCTTGGTTTGAAGAAATCAACTGTGGGAGCAATTATTAGGAAATGGAAGACATACAAGACCACTGATAATCTCCCTCCATCTGGGGCTCCACGCAAGATCTCACCCCGTGGGGTCAAGATGATCACAAGAACGGTGAGCAAAAATCCCAGAACCACACGGGGGGACCTAGTGAATGACCTGCAGAGAGCTGGGACCAAAGTAACAAAGCCTACCATCAGTAACACACTACGCCGCCAGGGACTCAAATCCTGCAGTGCCAGACGTGTCCCCCTACTTAAGCCAGTACATGTCCAGGCCCGTCTGAAGTTTGCTAGAGTGCATTTGGATGATCCAGAAGAGGATTGGGAGAATGTCATATGGTCAGATGAAACCAAAATAGAACTTTTTTGGTAAAAACTCAACTCGTCGTGTTTGGAGGACAAAGAATGCTGAGTTGCATCCAAAGAACACCATACCTACTGTGAAGCATGGGGGTGGAAACATCATGCTTTGGGGCTGTTTTTCTGCAAAGGGACCAGGACGACTGATCCGTGTAAAGGAAAGAATGAATGGGGCCATGTATCGTGAGATTTTGAGTGAAAACCTCCTTCCATCAGCAAGGGCATTGAAGATGAAACGTGGCTGGGTCTTTCAGCATGACAATGATCCCAAACACACCGCCCGGGCAATGAAGGAGTGGCTTCGTAAGAAGCATTTCAAGGTCCTGGAGTGGCCTAGCCAGTCTCCAGATCTCAACCCCATAGAAAATCTTTGGAGGGAGTTGAAAGTCTGTGTTGCCCAGCGACAGCCCCAAAACATCACTGCTCTAGAGGAGATCTGCATGGAGGAATGGGCCAAAATACCAGCGACAGTGTGTGAAAACCTTGTGAAGACTTATAGAAAACGTTTGACCTGTGTCATTGCCAACAAAGGGTATATAACAAAGTATTGAGAAACTTTTGTTATTGACCAAATACTTATTTTCCACCATAATTTGCAAATAAATTCATAAAAAATCCTACAATGTGATTTTCTGGATTTTTTTTCTCTCATTTTGTCTGTCATAGTTGACGTGTGCCTATGATGAAAATTACAGGCCTCTCTCATCTTTTTAAGTGGGAGAACTTGCACAATTGGTGGCTGACTAAATACTTTTTTTTCCCCACTGTAATATATATTTTTTATTATTGATCCCCATTAGTTGCTGCGAAGGCAGCAGCTACTCTTCCTGGGGTCCAGCAAAATTAAGGCATTTATACTTTTTTTTTAACATTACAATACATTCACAACAGATTTCACAACACATTAAGTGTGTGCCCTCAGGCCTCTACTCTACTACCACATATCTACAACACAAAATCCATGTGTACGTGTGTGTATAGTGCGTATGCTATCGTGTGTTTGTATGCATGTGTCTATGTTTGTGTTGCTTCACAGTCCCCGCTGTTCCAAAAGGTCTATTTTTATCAGTTTTTTTTTCAAATCTAGTTTTCCTGCTTTCATGAGTTACTTGATGTGGAATTCCAAGCAGTTTAGCCTCCTCAACTTGCTCAATTTCCACATTATTATTTACAAGATTTAGTTGAGGTTAAGGGTTTAGTGAATGATTTGACCCAAATACAATGATTTTAGTTTTTGAAATATTTAGGACTAACTTATTCCTTACCACCCATTCTGAAACTAACTGCAGCTCTTTGTTAAGGGTTGCAGTCATTTCAGTCGCTGTGGTAGCTGACGTGTATAGTGTTGAGTCATCCACATACATAGACACACTGGCTTTACTCAAAGCCAGTGGCATGTCGTTAGTAAAGATTGAAAAAAGTAAGGGGCCTAGACAGCTGCCCTGGGGAATTCCTGATTCTACCTGGATTATGTTGGAGAGGCTTCCATTAAAGAACACCCTCTGTGTTCTGTTAGACAGGTAACTCTTTATCCACAATATAGCAGGGGGTGTAAATCCATAACACATACGTTTTTCTAGCAACACATTATGATCGATAATGTCAAAAGCCGCACTGAAGTCTAACAAAGCAGCCCCCACAATATTTGTATCTTGTTTATCATGGTCTGAGAGTCCTTTAGGTGCAAGTAAAGCAATGAAAACAATCAAGCATCCCAGAAAAGAGCTAAAAGTAGCCCACTTTAACATATGTAGCTTAAGAAACAAGGTTCATGAAATCAATAATTTGCTAGTAACAGATGACATTAATATTCTGACAATCTTTGAAACTCACTTAGATAATACCTTTGATGATACAGTGGTAGCAATACATGGTTATAACATCTACAGAAAATATAGAAATGCCAATGGTGGTGGTGTTACTGTTTATATTCAGAACCACATTTCTGTAAAGCTTAGAGAGGATCTCATGTTAAATACTGTTGAAGTAATATGGCCACAGGTTCATCTGCCTCACCTAAAGCCCATTCTGGTGGGAAGCTGCTATAGACCACCAAGTGCTAACAGTCAGTATCTGGATAACATGTATGAAATGCTTGATAATGTATGTGATATCAACAGAGGTATATTTTCTGGGTGATTTAACTATTGACTGGCTTTCATCAAGCTGCAAACTCAAGAAAAAGCTTCAAACTGTAACCAGTGCCTGCAACCTGGTTCAGGTTATCAGGGTAGTTACAAACAGCACAGGAATGAAGTCATCAACATGTATTGATCACATCTTTACTAATGCTGCAGAAATTTGCTTTAGAGCAGTATCCAAATCCATCGGATGTAGTGATCACAATATAGTAGCCATATCTAGGAAAACTGAAGTTCCAAAGGCTGGGCCTAATATAGTGGATATGAGGTCATACAATATGTTTTATAATGATTATTAATCAAATCAAATCAAATGTTATTTGTCACATACACGTGTTTAGCAGATGTTATAGCGGGTGTAGCGAAATGCTTGTGCTTCTAGCTCCGACAGTGTAGTAATATCTAACAAGTAATATCTAACAATTTCACAACATATACCTAATACACACAAAACTACTAAGGAATGGAATTTAAGAAAATATACATATATGGACAAGCAATGACAGAGCGGCATGGACTAAGATACAGTAGAATATTATAGAATAGAATGCAGTATATACATATGAGATGAGTAGTGCAAGATATGTAAACATTATTAAAGTGACTAGTGTTCCATTTCTTAAAGTGGCCAGTGATTTCAATAGGCAGCAGCAGCCTCTAATGTGCTAGTGATGGCTATTTAACAGTTAACAACACTATCAACAAGTCCTACAGGCCCTATCACATACATGCCTTTATATCAGTCATCAGTCAAAAAGAGGGTGTCTTGTCCTGCTCCTGAAATCTGCTCCTGCGTTCATCCCAGTCATCAGCAACAGAGCATTGGGGTCGGTGCATGTCTGACATTAATGTGTGCGCAATTACAATGATCATTTAATATGGTCAATTTCAGAAAATGTTATATAACAAACATACTGTTTACAAGCAGGCTATGGTGTAATGGAATGGTTTGCCTTATGTGGTAGGTTTTGTGGGTTTTGGCACTCTTATGTAGGTGTCATAACCAGCAGGCAATACGCTTGACCTCATCTTTACTAGATGCTGTTCTTCTACTAATCTCACTGCAACTCCCCTCCATGTCTCCGACCACTACTTTGTATCCTTTTCTCTCTCGCTCTCCTCCAACACTACTCACTCTGCCCCTACTCAGATGGTAATGCGCCGTCGCAACCTTCGCTCTCTCTCTCCCGCTACTCTCTCCTCTTCCATCCTATCATCTCTTCCCTCTGCTCAATCCTTCTCCCTCCAATCTCCTGATTCTGCCTCCTCAACCCTCCTCTCCTCCCCTTTCTGCATCCTTTGACTCTCTATGTCCCCTATCCTCCCGGCCGGCTCAGTCCTCCCCTCCAGCTCCGTGGCTTGATGACTCATTGCGAGCTCACAGAACAGGGGCTCCGGGCAGCCGAGCGGAAATGGAGGAAAACTAGACTCCCTGCGGACCTGGCATCTTTTCACTCCCTCCTCTCTACATTTTCTTCATCTGTTTCTGCTGCTAAGGCCACTTTCTACCACTCTAAATTCCAAGCATCTGCCTCTAACCCTAGGAAGCTCTTTGCCACCTTCTCCTCTCTGCTGAATCCTCCCCCCCTCCTCCCTCTCTGTGGATGACTTCGTCAACCATTTTGAAAAGAAGGTTGACGACATCCGATACTCGTTTGTTAAGTCAAATGACACTGCTGGTCCTGCTCACACTACCCTACCCTATGCTTTGACTTCTTTCTCCCCTCTCTCTCCAGATAAAATCTTGCGACTTGTGACGGCCGGCCGCCCAACAACCTGCCCGCTTGACCCTATCCCCTCCTCTCTTCTCCAGACCATCTCCGGTGACCTTCTCCCTTACCTCACCTCGCTGATCAACTCATCCTTGACCGCTGGCTATGTCCCTTCTGTCTTCAAGAGAGCGAGAGTTGCACCCCTTCTCAAAAAAACCAACACTCGATCCCTCTGATGTCAACAACTACAGACCAGTATCCCTTCTTTCTTTCTCTCCAAAACTATTGAGCGTGCCGTCTTTAGCCAACTCTCTTGCTATCTCTCTCAGAATGACCTTCTTGATCCAAACCAGTCAGGTTTCAAGACTGGTCATTCAACTGAGACTGCTCTTCTCTGTGTCAAGGAGGCTCTCCGCACTGCTAAAGCTAACTCTCTCTCCTCTGCTCTTGTCCTTCTAGACCTGTCTGCTGCCTTTGATACTGTGAACCATCAGATCCTCCTCTCCACCCTCTCCGAGCTGGGCATCTCCGGCGCGGCTCACTCTTGGATTGCGTCCTACCTGACCGGTCGCTCCTACCAAGTGGCGTGGCGAGAAGCTGTCTCCGCACCACGTGCTCTCACCACTGGTGTCCCCCAGGGCTCAGTTCTAGGCCCTCTCCTATTCTCGCTATACACCAAGTCACTTGGCTCTGTCATATCCTCACATGGCCTCTCCTATCATTGCTACGCAGACGACACACAACTAATCTCCTTTCCCTCTTCTGATAACCAGGTGGCGAATCGCATCTCTGCATGTCTGGCAGACATATCAGTATGGATGACGGATCACCAACTCAAGCTGAACCTCGGCAAGACGGAGCTGCTCTTCCTCCCGGGGAAGGACTGCCCGTTCCATGATCTCGCCATCACGGTTGACAACTCCGTTGTGTCCTCCTCCCAGAGTGCGAAGAGCCTTGGCGTGACCCTGACAACACCCTGTCGTTCTCCGCTAACATCAAGGCGGTGACCCGATCCTGTAGGTTCATGCTCTACAACATTCGGAGAGTACGACCCTGCCTTACACAGGAAGCGGCACAGGTCCTAATCCAGGCACTTGTCATCTCCCATCTGGATTACTGCAACTCGCTGTTGGCTGGGCTCCCTGCCTGTGCCATTAAACCCCTACAACTCATCCAGAATGCCGCAGCCCATCTGGTGTTCAACCTTCCCAAGTTCTCTCACGTCACCCCACTCCTCCGCACACTCCACTGGCTTCCAGTTGAAGCTCGCATCTGCTACAAGACCATGGTGCTTGCCTACGGAGCTGTGAGGGGAACGGCACCTCCGTACCTTCAGGCTCTGATCAGTCCCTACACCCAAACGATGGCATTGCGTTCATCCACCTCTGGCCTGCTGGCTCCCCTACCTCTGCTGAAGCACAGTTGCTGCTCAGCCCAGTCAAAACTGTTCGCTGCTCTGGCACCCCAATGGTGGAACAAGCTCCCTCACGACGCCAGGACAGCGGAGTCACTCACCACCTTCCGGAGACACTTGAAACCCCACCTCTTTAAGGAATACCTGGGATAGGATAAAGTAATCCTTCTACCCCCCCCCCCCCTTACCCCACCCCCCCAAAAAAAAAAATATATTCCACTGGCTATAAGGTGAATGCACCAATTTGTAAGTCGCTCTGGATAAGAGCGTCTGCTAAATGACGTAAATGTAAATGTTTGTCCCGCGTGTCAGGAAGCTTGGCCCCAGTGATGTACTGGGCCGTACGCACTACCCTCTGTAGCACCTTATGGTCAGATGCCGAACAGTAAAACGAGTCCTATATCGACATAACCTGAAAGGCCGCTCAGCAAAGAAGAAGCCACTGCTCCAAAACCGCCATAAAAAATCCAGACTACGGTTTGCAACTGCACATGGGGACAAAGATCGTACTTTTTGGAGAAATGTCCTTTGGTCTGATGAAACAAAAATAGACCTGTTTGGCAATAATGACCATCGTTATGTTTGGAGGAAAAAGGGGGAACCTTGCAAGCCGAAGAACACCATCCCAACCGTGAAGCACGGGGTGGCAGCATCATGCTGTGGGGGTGCTTTGCTGCAGGAGGGTCTGGTGCACTTCACAAAATAGATGGCATCATGAGGAAGGAAGATTATGTGGATATATTGAAGCAACATCTCAAGACATCAGTCAGGAAGTTAAAGCTTGGTCACAAATGGGTCTTCCAAATGGACAGTGACCCCAAGCATACTTCCAAAGTTGTGGCAAAATGGCTTAAGGACAACAAAGTCAAGGTATTGGAGTGGCCATCACAAAGCCCTGACCTCAATCCTATAGAAAATGTGTGGGCAGAACTGAAAAAGTGTGTGCGAGCAAGGAGGCCTACAAACCTGACTCAGTTACACCAGTTCTGTCAGGAGGAATGGGCCAAAATTCACCCAACTTATTGTGGTAGGCTTGTGGAAGGCTACTCGAAACGTTTGACCCAAGTTAAACAATTTAAAGGCAATGCTACCAAATACTAATTGAGTGTATGTAAACTTCTGACCCACTGGGAATGTGATGAAATAAATAAAAGCTGAAATAAATCATTCTCTCTACTATTTTTCTGACATTTTACATTCTTAAAATAAAGTGGTGATCCTAACTGACCTAAGACAGGGAAGTTTTACTAGGATTAAATGTCAGGAATTGTGAAAAACTGAGTTTAAAATGTATTTGGCTAAGGTGTATGTAAACTTCCACTGTAGGTCCTGGATGGCAGGAAGCTTGTTCCCAGAGATGTACTGGGCCGTGCGTACTACCCTCTGTAGTGCTTTGCGGTCAGATGCCGAGCAGTTGCCATACCAGGCGGTGATGCAACCGGTCAGGATGCTCTCGATGGTGCAGCTGTAGAACGATTTGAGGATCTGGGGACCAATGCCAAATGTTTTCAGTTTCCTGAGGGGGAATAGGTGTTTTCGTGGCCTCTTCACAACTGTCTTGGTGTGTTTGGACCATGATAGTTCGTTGGTGATGTGGACACCAAGGAACTTGAAACTCTCGACCTGCTCCACTACAGCCCCGTCGATGTTAATGGGGGCCTGTTCGGGCCCTCCTTTTCCTATAGTCCACGATCATCTCCTTTGTCTTGCTCACGTTGAGGGAGGGATGGTTGTCCTGGCACCACACTGCCAGTTCTCTGACCTCCTCCCTATAGGCTGTCTCATCGTTGTTGGTGATCAGGCCTACCACTGTTGTTTCGTCAGCAAACTTAATGATGGCGTTGGAGTCGTGCTTGGCCACACAGTCGTGGGTGAACAGGGAGTACAGGAGGGGACTGAGCACGCACCCCTGAGGGGCCCCCGTGTTGAGGATCAGCGTGGCGGATGTGATGTTGCCTACCCTTACCACCTGGGGGCGGCCCGTCAGGAAGTCCAGGATCCAGTTACAGAGGGAGGTGTTTAGTCCCAGGGTCCTTAGCTTAGTGATGAGCTTTGAGGGCACTATGGTGTTGAACGCTGAGCTGTAGTCAATGAATAGCATTCTCACGTAGGTGTTCCTCTTGTCCAGGTGGGAAAGGGCAGTGTGGATTGCAATAGAGATTGCATCATCTGTGGATCTGTTGGGGCGGTATGCAAATTGTAGTGGGTCTAGGGTTTCTGGGATAATGGTGTTGATTTGAGCCATGACCAGCCTTTCAAAGCACTTCATGGCTACAGACGTGAGTGCTAAGGGTCGGTAGTCATTTAGGCAGGTTATCTTAGTGTTCTTGGGCACAGGGACTATTGTGGTCTGCTTGAAACATGTTGATATTACAGACTCAGTCAGGGACGTGTTGAAAATGTCAGTGAAGACACTTGCCTTTTCTCAAAAGGTGGTTTTTCAGCACCCACTAACCCCCCACCTTTTTTCCTTGCCTAAGCAAGATGTGTACCTATCAATGAGGTAATCTTAAGGATTCATCTTAGAATTTGACTTTAACCAAGTATAATCAAAATATAAGAATAATCAAAATACATTTTAAGCTAAAAAGCTACAGCAAAAATCTTCTTCCAGCATGCGACAGGTTCTCAAAGAGAGCCATACCCTTCCAACAAATCTCCTTTATACCCTCCATCCTCCTTTCTGCTAATTTATGTTTTTACTCATCGTGGCTCTGATGGCAAATTCAGTCGTTGACACCTAATGTGGCCCTTTCTCAAACGGTGTTTTTTCAGCATTTTTAACATATTTTTTTCATTTTTTCATTTTTGCCCCCGTCCTGCTGGCTGCTTTAACCTGGGCAAACTAGCACCCTTAGCACACTCCATTATCATTAACTTTTAAAACCTTATTTTTTTAAACATGAACCTTTCTTACTCCCCTTCAATTATAATCTCACTCCAACCTAACTTATTGTTCCCATTACATCCTAAACCTCCAACATTTTAAACACTTCAACCACATTTCATCATTATAACATCTCATTGTCAACCTCCTACCGGCCCTAAGGCCTTGTTCCTCTAAACTTACCAAACGTTTTATATTGAATAATTCTGTTTTTGAACTACAAACAATATGGGGGGCATCGTTGTGGATTGTCAACCAGCTAACTGTGCCCCATCTGTTTGACCTATAAGACAGTCAAGCTCTATGTACAAGCCCAAAGTGCTCATTCATGAGAGTCATTGTGAATCGAATCAATTGAACAAAGTTGAGCCGACGAACTGTATTGTGGGAATTGCAGTTCATTCTCCGTACCTTAAAGCAAACAACATCTTAACCATTTTACTGCATTACTGTAATCACCCTTTACTCTCTTCCACTGTATATCTCCCCATGTTTTCAACCTTCAACGTTTAACTTATTTTACCTTTACTTATTAAAATAAATTCCAGTCCCAAATAACATCTTCTTATTTTCTTCAATCAATGTCAACTCTCTCTCAATGTTCATTCTTCTCTGTGCTCCATATGTGAGTGAAAGTGAAACTTCTTCATAAGTGTGTATGCAAGTCTTAACATCCTAACCATATCCTCTGTCACTAAAATGTCACAGAAAACTGGGCCTAGGCCTACTACTCTTGACAGTAGTTCAGGCTGGTGAAATACAAATGACAAAATATTCAAAAGTAATTGAATTGCGTATTTTCAACACGGCTAGCCTTAGTGCTGGGACCGCTAATTTCCGTCCCAGAATCTTTGCTCAAACACGTTTGGAGCTAGCTTACAAAGCAGCTAGCCTAGTCTACTGCAGCCTGAAACCAAGCCCGCGACGCGGTTAGCCTTTGTGGCAGGGACCGCACTCTATCTGGCCCGGGCTTCGGATTACCGATTTCCAGAGCTCTCGTTACGGGGTGGATAGTGGGCTCGCCCTACAACCATGCCACCAAAAAAAAACTGAAGATGACTTCATCTCAACTGGTACGTGAATTCATGGAGAAGCAGAACGACTTCTATAAGGAAATGTTACTCCAACAGGAAAATTACTTTAAAGGCTTTATACAAATGATCTACGAACAATGGATGACCTAACTAAAGATGTCCAAGACATTCATTTCACACAGAACGATATGGATGTATTGACAGCCACCCAGGGTAAACTTTCCACTAACTGTTCCTCAATGAGGAAGGATATCAGCACCGTTTGTGAGAACCTCCTGAAACATATCTGGGAAGGCTGATTACCTGGTGACAATTGAGGATAAATAATCTTGTAGTAGATCCAGGAAAGCTAAAGTGAAACATGAGCTGAATCAGAGGACAACGTTCGAAAGTTGCTTTCTGAGAAGCTACAACTGGACCGCATACAGCTGGAAAGGGCTGGAAAGGGCTGGTCTGGGAAATCAGGTGGTGCCAGACCCAGGCCGATTTGAAATGAAATTCATCAGATTCAAGAACAAGCTTGCAGTCCTTGGAAAAAGTCTTAAAGGGTTCACCAATGAGGATTTCTCAGAGACAGTCCACCAAAAAAAGAAACAGCTAAGGAAACAGCTATGAAGGCGGCGAGAGAACATGGGGACATAGCCTACCTGAGGTATGACAAACTGATTGTTCACCCTTCCCTCCCAAGGACCTGGGAGGAGTGACAGGGGTCTATACTAGTTGGCTGTTGCTACAGGCCTAGTGCTGATGTGAAATATCTTGATAGAATCTGTGAAATGTTGGATAACAGGGAAATATATTTCAGGGGTGATTTGAATATTGAATGCTTTACCAACAACTGGCCACTGAGGGAAAAAGCTTATTTATGTGGCCAATGTATGTAAACTGAACCAAGTTATGACATCACAAAACCGAGAACGTTCACTAACAGGTGCGGTATCACATCGTTAACCTGTATTGATCATCTTTTTACCAATATGGCTGAACATTGTTCTAAAGCTGTATCAGTGGCACTAGGTTGTAGCTCAGTTGGTAGAGCATGGGGCTTGCAACGCCAGGGTTGTGGGTTCGATTCCCACGAGGGGCCAGTATGACAAATGAATGCACTCACTAACTGTAAGTCGCTCTGGATAAGAGTGTCTGCTAAATGACTAAAATGTAAATGTAGTGATCAGAACTTGGTAGCATTCATGATGAAAACCAAAAGGCTGGCCCTAAAATAATCTACAGAAGGTCCTACAATGGGTTCAATCATGACATATTTGTGGATGAGGTGAAGAATGTGCAACGGCTGCAAGTATGTAGTGAGGATGATCCTAAAAATAGCACTGAGCGTGTTTATAAAATTATTTATAAGTATTGTTGATAAGCAGACCCCATTAAGAAAATGCGCTGCGAGGTCAAGCAGTGGCACATGGATTGACGATGAGTGAGAAATGCAATGGTTCAACGTAATGATGCCAAAAAGGCAGCAGATAGATCTGACACTTCGTCCGATAAGCAAAGTTACTGTAAATAAAGAGCTAAACAAAGTAAAAAAGAAAGGATATTATCAGCACAAAATGTATAATGTCAAGGGTGATGGAAAAATAACTATGGATGTTATAATGGGTAGGATTTTAAATGTCTACCTCATTTGTTGAATCAGAGGGTATATTTATTACGAAACCATGTGACATTGCAAATTACTTTAAATTATATTTTACGGGCAAAGTGGACAAGTTGAGAAATGTCATGAGTCCAGCTGATGGCTCTCTGACATATACACTTATAAAATATTGTATTATGAATGAGGCATTGCAAGTTTGAATTTCAACAAGTAGAAAATAAGTGGTTGAAAGAATGCTGTTTCTGATGATAAGTCACCAGGTACAGATAACCTTGTCAGCAAATTGCTTAGGGTTGCAGCCAACCACATATCCACCCCAATTGTCATATTTTTAATAGGTGCTTGATGTGTGGGATGTGCCCAGGAATCTGGAAACAGTCAAAGGTCATTCCACTTGGAAAAATGTTTGATCTGTACAAATTCAGGATTATTTCTCATATAATGGTCTGATCATGAGTTTCCAGCATGCAGACAGAGAAGGGCATTCTACGCGTACGGCCTTGGCACAATGACAGATGATTGGCTAAAGAGTATGGATGACAGGAAGTTAGTGGGTGCAGTGTTGTTGGACTTTAGTGCTGCTTTTGATGTAATTGATCATGAACTGTTGCTAGGTAAACTCAATTTTTATGGTTTTATGTCTGCCTTTTTATTCTGGATGGAAAGCCAGGAGAAGGCAAAACATTTTCTTGAATGGTAGATTTTTGGACAGCAAAGATTTACCCTGTGGTGTTCCTCAAGGCAGCTGCCTAGGACCACTCCTCTATTCTAGCTTTACACTGTGGTGTTCCTCAAGGCAGCTGCCTTGGACCACTCCCCTACTCTAGCTTTACCCTATGGTGTTCCTCAAGGTAGCTGCCTTGGACCACTCCCCTACTCTATCTTTACCCTGTGGTGTTCCTCAAGGCAGCTGCCTTGGACCACTCCCCTACTCTATCTTTACCCTGTGGAGTTCCTCAAGGCAGCTGCCTTGGACCACTCCTCTACTCTATCTTTACCCTGTGGAGTTCCTCAAGGCAGCTGCCTTGGACCACTCCTCTACTCTATCTTTACCCTGTGGTGTTCCTCAAGGTAGCTGCCTTGGACCACTCCTCTACTCTATCTTTACCCTGTGGTGTTCCTCAAGGTAGCTGCCTTGGACCACTCCCCTACTCTATCTTTACCCTGTGGTGTTCCTCAAGGCAGCTTTCTAGGACCACTCCTCTATCTTTACTAATGATTTAATGAATGAAGCAAGAGTGGTTATGTATGCTGGTGACTCTACAATGTATAGTGCTGCATCAGCATATAATGAACTAAAATATGCACTGAGCAGAGAACTATGAACGGTGTCTGAGTGGGTTAACATGAACACATTGGTTTTGAATATTTCTAAAACATTATGTATTCTATTTGGTCCAAGATATATGCTTGCTTGAGACCCCCAATTCAATTTGTTGATGAATGGGATGCTTGTAGAACAAGTTAAAAATACCAAACTACTTCGACGTAGCGCTATCTTGGTCTGAACATACAGATAATATTGTAATTAAAATGGGTAAGGGCATTGCTGTAACAAGAACATTTTCTGAGTATGTACCATCCAGCACTCTGAATCAGGTGATTCAATCTCTGGTTCTATCACAGCTAGAGTACTGTCCAGTCACATGTGACTAGTTTCAGGAAACTAGGCATATGTCGCGCGTCACTACTTCACAGGAGCGCCATTTTGAACGTAAACTATTTTTTAAAATCAAAATATGTTTTTTGGCAGAAATGCCTTCTGGAACATGTGAACTTTCATGTGCCTTAATAATAAACTTGTATGCCATCTGTAAATACCAATACAATTGCTAATTTACGAACATAGTTGGTTTAGCCCCGAAAAAAGACAGCAACCTTCCCGCTAGCCATGATTGGTTGACATAATGAGTGGGCTGGACATGCCGAGAGATGAGTTCGGATTGGTGTAACACGCTTCTGTCTATAATATGAGCTGGTCAGTATGTGTAGGTAATCCTTTCTAACGTGGCTTTTTTGAAAGACATCACCTAGTAGAACTGCATACAGTGGGGGAAAAAAGTATTTAGTCAGCCACCAATTGTGCAAGTTCTCCCACTTAAAAAGATGAGAGAGGCCTGTAATTTTCATCATAGGTACAAGTCAACTATGACAGACAAAATGAGGGAAAAAAATCCAGAAAATCACATTGTAGGATTTTTTATGAATTTATTTGCAAATTATGGTGGAAAATAAGTATTTGGTCAATAACAAAAGTTTCTCAATACTTTGGTATATACCCTTTGTTGGCAATGACACAGGTCAAACGTTTTCTGTAAGTCTTCACAAGGTTTTCACACACTGTTGCTGGTATTTTGGCCCATTCCTCCATGCAGATCTCCTCTAGAGCAGTGATGTTTTGGGGCTGTCGCTGGGCAACACAGACTTTCAACTCCCTCCAAAGATTTTCTATGGGGTTGAGATCTGGAGACTGGCTAGGCCACTCCAGGACCTTGAAATGCTTCTTACGAAGCCACTCCTTCATTGCCCGGGCGGTGTGTTTGGGATCATTGTCATGCTGAAAGACCCAGCCACGTTTCATCTTCAATGCCCTTGCTGATGGAAGGAGGTTTTCACTCAAAATCTCACGATACATGGCCCCATTCATTCTTTCCTTTACACGGATCAGTCGTCCTGGTCCCTTTGCAGAAAAACAGCCCCAAAGCATGATGTTTCCACCCCCATGCTTCACAGTAGGTATGGTGTTCTTTGGATGCAACTCAGCATTCTTTGTCCTCCAAATACGACGAGTTGAGTTTTTACCAAAAAGTTCTATTTTGGTTTCATCTGACCATATGACATTCTCCCAATCCTCTTCTGGATCATCCAAATGCACTCTAGCAAACATCAGACGGGCCTGAACATGTACTGGCTAAAGCAGGGGGACACGTCTGGCACTGCAGGATTTGAGTCACTGGCGGCGTAGTGTGTTACTGATGGTAGGCTTTGTTACTTTGGTCCCAGCTCTCTGCAGGTCATTCACTAGGTCCCCCCGTGTGGTTCTGGGATTTTTGCTCACCGTTCTTGTGATCATTTTGACCCCACGGGGTGAGATCTTGCGTGGAGCCCCAGATCGAGGGGAGATTATCAGTGGTCTTGTATGTCTTCCATTTCCTAATAATTGCTCCCACAGTTGATTTCTTCAAACCAAGCTGCTTACCTATTGCAGATTCATTCTTCCCAGCCTGGTGCAGGTCTACAATTTTGTTTCTGGTGTCCTTTGACAGCTCTTTGGTCTTGGCCATAGTGGAGTTTGGAGTGTGACTGTTTGAGGTTGTGGACAGGTGTCTTTTATACTGATAACAAGTTCAAACAGGTGCCATTAATACAGGTAGCGAGTGGAGGACAGAGGAGCCTCTTAAAGAAGAAGTTACAGGTCTGTGAGAGCCAGAAATCTTGCTTGTTTGTAGGTGACCAAATACTTATTTTCCACCATAATTTGCAAATAAATTCATAAAAAATCCTACAATGTGATTTTCTGGATTTTTTTCCCTCAATTTGTCTGTCATAGTTGACGTGTACCTATGATGAAAATTACAGGCCTCTCTCATCTTTTTAAGTGGGAGAACTTGCACAATTGGTGGCTGACTAAATAATTTTTTCCCCCACTGTAAGTGTTGCTCTCCAATTTCTGGAGAACCGAGTTTTGAAATCAGTGGAATTAGAGGATGATAGCTAAGGATATGAAGAAAATTCTGGCGTTTGATTACAAATATGCAGACAGAGTTGAAAAGAGATCACACAGAAGGCTGTTGTATAAAACACCTGTCTCCGGATTACATCTTCAAACTAAGGGAAACCATGGCATCCGTGACAGAGAGGGAGAAGTGTCCATCCATGTATATGGGTAAGAGAGTCTAGCTAGCTACATTTTCAAATATTACACGTTTCTAATTTTGTCAGCAAGTCGTTTTCATTTCAAGTTAAAGTGTACTGTTAGCTAGCTTGCGAATGTTAGCTGGCTGGCTAATTAGCTAATGTTACGTGTATGATCTGTGTAGTAATATTATTTGTATCTCAGAGCCATTTGCATTGCTAGTTATAGCCTAATGTTAGCTAGCTAACAATTAACATGGTTGGTTAGCTATGTGCAGATTCATGCAGGGTAGTAACGTTATGAGTTGGGATTATGGTTCATTGTTTTACTAGCTAGCTACATGTCTAAACAAAAGGCTCCACTACGCAAGTAACTATTTCAATAGAATGTTTATGATGTCACTGCGACAACTGTCAATAGACGTAGCTGGTAAATTTGCTCTGGGCTGGCTATCTACTCTGATTTCAGAGCACTCTCATCTGAGTGTGCCAGAGTGCAGAATAATTGACACATTTACAAACGCTCAACACCCGTTGAATATGGCCGGTGTCAGTAAACGTTGGCAAAAAAACGTAATTACATTTTTGCCAGCAGCACAGTTGCAGTTGCCAATGCTCTGGATAACAAAAAAACAGCCTAACCAGCTCTGCTAGGGTGAGTAAAATGGTCAGAGTGAACTATTCTCTCATTTGTGTCTGGAAGTAGCTAGCAAGCTAGCCATCGTTAGCCAGTTAGCATGGGTGCTTGACTGCCGATGTGAGGTCAGATCGCTCGGATCAACCCTACTCCTCGGCCAGAGCATCCAGTGTGCGCTCTGAACGCTCCGAGAGCGAAACGCTCTGAATTTACGAATGGCCAATCTGACAGGGTCTGAGTCTACGAACGCCCAGAGCGCACTATGAGCACACTCTGGCACTCCAAATAAAATGTACGAACACACCCGTAGTATAAACCAGCCTTTAGTCTTGAAATCTTTGGTTGTTTAGTACATGGCCTCACATGTGAATCCTTAAAGAGATGGGTGGGGCTAAAACTTAAGAGGATATGAACAATGTTGAATTGGTGTAGACATAGAAGAGCTCTCCAGTAGGTGTACCAAAACATTCAAGGGCCATTTTCTCAAAAGTGAGGTGACAAGTTTATCAACTTTCAAAGCAGAATTACTTTCCCATTGTTCCTCAACTGTAGTGTATGATATACCATTTCCTAGCTCTGAGTCTCTACTTTTATCCAATCTAAAAAATGAGCCGGTCGGTCACATTTGGTCATCTGCTGCAAAAATATTTAATAATACGCTCTAACTCTGCCAGATTAGCTTGTCAAATCAAATCAAATTGTATTTGTCACATGCGCAAAATACAAGAGGTCTAGACTTTACCGTGAAATGCTTACTTACGAGCCCTTTCCCAACAATGCAGAGTTAAAAACTAAGAAAAATATATTAAATACAAAATTGCCAAATAAAACAAAAAGGAAATATGAACACAATAAAATAACAATAACGAGACGATATACAAGGAGTACCAGTACCGAATCAATGTTCATTGCTCTATCCGAATGAATGTCAACCAAATGCATCAGAATCTCTCATGGCTTCTCGTTGAACACAGATTACTATCCAGTCTTTAGATTTTTTTTTAGGAATGTTATATTTTTCAAGAAACTACACATTTTTCTCAGACCAACAAAATAAAACAAACAAAATAAAAAAATAACAAAACAAACAAAAACGCAAATTCAGCCAATCTGATACCCTCACAGGCCAAGGACAAATGTCCTCAAATCTACAGTTTTATACAGAACCAAAACACTGAATAGAATTCTTTAGCAACTCACATTTCTCAGGTAAAAAGTAAACCCACCTTCAAGAAAACAATAAAATAACATCTAATGCGATCAACCATATGACTGGACAGATAATAGAGAGCATCTACTGAATGTTAAATGTATTACCTGTCAGGTATTTTAATTGTCTGTAATGTCTGCTTGTTAAATGTTTGTCTTCATGTAAATTATAATTGTTTGTAATGTCTTTTTAGTTCTGTGTTGGACCCCAGACCCCAGGAAATTTTAACAATATAATATGAAGAAATAACCCTGTATGGTTATTCAAAAGGTTCTTTGTAGAACCTTTGAGATTGAGAAATATTATTTATTATAGAACCTTTATGGAGAATGGTTCTATATAGAACCATTTAAAAGGGTTCTATACAGTGGCTTGCAAAAGTATTCACCCCCCTTGGCATTTTTCCTATTTTGTTGCCTTACAACCTGGAATTAAAATGGATTTTGGGGGGGTTTGTATCATTTGATTTACACAACATGCCTACCACTTTGAAGATGCAAAATATTTTTTTGTGTGAAACAAACAAGAAATGCTTCACTGTGGGGATGGTGTTCTCGGGGTGATGAGAGGTGTTGGGTTTGCGCCAGACATAGCGTTATCCTTGATGTCCAAAAAGCTACATTTTAGTCTCATCTGACCAGAGTACCTTCTTCCATATGTTTGAGGAGTCTCCCACATGGCTTTTGTAGAAAACCAAACGTGTTTGCTTATTTTTTTCTTTAAGCACTGGCTTTTTTCTGGCCACTCTTCCATAAAACCCAGCTCTGTGGAGTGTACGGCTTAAAGTGGTCCTATGGACAGATACTCCAATCTCCGCTGTGGAGCTTTGCAGCTTCTTCAGGGTTATCTTTGGTCTCTTTGTTGCTTCTCTGATTAATGCCCTCCTTGCTTGGTCTGTGAGTTTTGATGGGTGGCCCTCTCTTGGCAGGTTTGTTGTGGTGCCATATTCTTTCCATTTTTTAATAATGGATTTAATGGTGCTCCGTGGGATGTTCAAAGTTTCGGATATTTTTTTATAACCCAACCATGATCTGTACTTCTCCACAACTTTGTCCCTGACCTGTTTGGAGAGCTCCTTGGTCTTCATGGTGCCGCTTGCTTGGTGGTACCCCTTGCTTAGTGGTGTTGCAGACTCTGGAGCCTTTCAGAACAGGTGTATGTATATATACTGAGATCATGTGACAGATCATGTGAACCTTAGATTGCACACAGGTGGACTTTATTTAACTAATTATGTGACTTCTGAAGGTAATTGGTTGCACCAGATCTTATTTAGGGGCTTCATAGCAAAGGGGGTGAATACATATGCACGCACCACTTTTCCGTTATTTATTTTTTAGAATTTTTTGAAACAAGTACTTTTTTTCATTTCACTTCACCAATTTGGACTATTTTGTGTATGTCCATTACATGAAATCCAAATAAAAATCCATTTAAATTACAGGTTGTAATGCAACAAAATAGGAAAAACGGCAAGTGTGATGAATACTTTTGCAAGGCACTGTACATTTCCAAAAAGGGTTGTAACTAGCCTTTTTTTAATAGTTATTTATAGAATCTTAGGAAAGGGTTCTATATAGCACCACAACGGTTCCATTTAGAACAGTGTGAGCATGGTTCTTTATAGAACCTTTAAAAAAGGTTCTATATAGCACCAAAAAGGGTTTCACCATGGTTACAAGCCAACAAACCCCTATTTGGCACTATATAGAACCATTTGTTTTAAGTGTGCATACCAGGGTCCATAGTAAATAGTAGTACACTACATAGAGACTGAACAGATGCTCAACAACATGCTCACCTCATCACCTTCCTCCATCTTTACATGCTCCTCTGCAGTCAGCAATAATTACTTATGTTCAATGGTCCTTGTATCCGAGGTGAGGGGGTTGCCGTTTTGGCTGAAAAGCAAAGTACAGATTGTGGCTTTAGCATTGGAATAGAGAACTACTCTTGACAGGCTCTTTATAATGAATTTAGCAGAAAAATACTTGTTTACCAAAGAACCACAGCTCCCTCCTCGGAATGGAACACATTTTATTTGACTTTCTGTTTTAAAATATGTTTATTTGACATAGATGGAGCAAGACGAGATGGCCACTCAGCTCCGCACCACACCACGCCTTGGGGCAGAAGCCGCATCTCTGAGGTTGTGGGAACAGATTCATGCACCATAAAAGCAATAAACATTCAAGCTGTGGTATACATGTTCACAACTAGGGCTTTGGAGATATTTAGAATAGTGGAAGTTGAGTTTTCTGAGAAAAAGTGGATGTCATTGTTGTACATATAATCCCACACTAGAATAGAATACATACTTTTACTATTTGGACAAGCTTTTGGAGGCTTTAAATGATGTAGCAACCAGGGAATAAAATAAATTCACCCAAACACTGAGGTAAACTGACTGACAGACACAGACCGAATAGAGTGCAGGATGGATTGGGGTTTATACGTGTTGAAGTTGTATTGTTTTTCTTCAAGTCCCCAAGTCTGCAGTAATAGTCTCAGGGAGAGGTGGAGTGGAGGAAGGAGAGGTGGAGTGGAGGAAGGAGAGGTGGAGTGGAGGATGGAGAGGTGGAGTGGAGGATGGAGAGGTGGAGTGGAGTGGAGGATGGAGAGGTGGAGTGGAGGAAGGAGAGGTGGAGTGGAGGAAGGAGAGGTGGAGTGGAGGATGGAGAGGTGGAGTGGAGGATGGAGAGGTGGAGTGGAGGAAGGAGAGGTGGAGTGGAGGATGGAGAGGTGGAGTGGAGGAAGGAGAGGTGGAGTGGAGGAAGGAGAGGTGGAGTGGAGGAAGGAGAGGTGGAGTGGAGGAAGGAGAGGTGGAGAGGAGGAAGGAGAGGTGGAGGGGAGGATGGAGAGGTGGAGTGGAGGAAGGAGAGGTGGAGTGGAGGATGGAGAGGTGGAGTGGAGGATGGAGAGGTGGAGTGGAGGAAGGAGAGGTGGAGTGGAGGAAGGAGAGGTGGAGTGGAGGAAGGAGAGGTGGAGGGGAGGAAGGAGGGGTGGAGTGGAGGAAGGAGAGGTGGAGTGGAGGATAGAGAGGTGGGAGTGGAGGTGGAGAGGTGGAGTGGAGGATGGAGAGGTGGAGTGGAGGAAGGAGAGGTGGAGTGGAGGAAGGAGAGGTGGAGTGGAGGATGGAGAGGTGGAGTGGAGGATGGAGAGGTGGAGTGGAGGAAGGGAGGAAGGAGAGGTGGAGTGGAGGAAGGAGAGGTGGAGTGGAGGAAGGAGAGGTGGAGTGGAGGATGGAGAGTTGAGAGGTAGGGGAAGGAGAGGGAGTGGAGGAAAGAGAGGTGGAGGGAGGATGGAGAGGTGGAGTGGAGGAAGGAGAGGTGGAGTGGAGGAAGGAGAGGTGGAGTGGAGGATGGAGAGGTGGAGTGGAGGAAGGAGAGGTGGAGTGGAGGAAGGAGAGGTGGAGTGGAGGATGGAGAGGTGGAGTGGAGGATGGAGAGGTGGAGTGGAGGAAGGGAGGAAGGAGAGGTGGAGTGGAGGAAGGAGAGGTGGAGTGGAGGAAGGAGAGGTGGAGTGGAGGATGGAGAGGTGGAGTGGAGGAAGGAGAGGTGGAGTGGAGGAAGGAGAGGTGGAGTGGAGGATGGAGAGGTGGAGGAGGAAGGAGAGGTGGAGTGGAGGAAGGAGAGGTGGAGTGGAGGATGGAGAGGTGGAGTGGAGGATGGAGAGGTGGAGTGGAGGAAGGAGAGGTGGAGTGGAGGATGGAGAGGTGGAGTGGAGGAAGGAGAGGTGGAGTGGAGGAAGGAGAGGTGGAGTGGAGGATGGAGAGGTGGAGTGGAGGATGGAGAGGTGGAGGAGGAAGGGAGGAAGGAGAGGTGGAGTGGAGGAAAGGAGAGGTGGAGTGGAGGATGGAGAGGTGAGAGGAGGAAGGGAGGAAGGAGAGGATGGAGTGGAGGAAGGAGAGGTGAGAGTGGAGGAAGGAGAGGTGGGAGGAGGATGGAGAGGTGGAGTGGAGGAAAGAGAGGTGGGAGGAGGGATGGAGAGGTGGGAGTGGAGGAAGGAGGAAGGAGAGGTGGGAGTGGAGGGAAGGAGAGGTGGATGGGAGGAAGGAGAGGTGGAGTGGAGGATGCGAGAGGTGGAGTGGAGGAAGGAGAGGTGGAGTGGAGGAAGGAGAGGGGGAGTGGAGGAAGGAGAGGTGGAGTGGAGGAAGGAGAGGTGGGAGTGGAGGAAGGAGAGGTGGGAGTGGAGGATGGAGAGGTGGAGTGGAGGAAGGAGAGGTGGAGGGAGGAAGGAGAGGTGGAGTGGGAGGAAGGAGAGGTGAGAGAGGAGGAAGGAGAGGTGGAGTGGAGGAAGGAGAGGGGAGTGGAGGATGGAGAGGTGGAGTGGAGAGATGGAGAGGTGGAGTGGAGGATGGAGAGGTGGAGTGGAGGATGGAGAGGTGGAGGTGGAGAGGAGAGGTGGGGTGGAGGATGGAGAGGTGGAGTGGAGGATGGAGAGGTGGAGTGGAGGAAGGAGAGGTGGAGTGGAGGATGGAGAGGTGGAGTGGAGGAAGGAGAGGTGGAGTGGAGGAAGGAGAGGTGGAGTGGAGGAAGGAGAGGTGGAGGAGGAAGGAGAGGTGGAGGAGGAAGGGAGGAAGGAGAGGTGGAGTGGAGGAAGGAGAGGTGGAGTGGAGGATGGAGAGGTGGAGGGAGGAAGGAGAGGTGGGAGTGGAGGATGGAGAGGTGGAGGAAGGAGAGGTGGAGTGGAGGAAGGAGAGGGAGTGGAGGGGATGGAGAGGTGGAGTGGAGGAAGGAGAGGTGGAGTGGAGAAGGAGAGGTGGAGTGGAGGATGGAGAGGTGGAGTGGAGGATGGAGAGGTGGGAGTGGAGGATGGAGAGGTGAGTGGAGGAAGGGGAGGTGGAGTGGAGGAAGGAGAGGTGGAGTGGAGGAAGGAGAGGTGGAGGAGGATGGAGAGGTGGAGGGAGGAAGGAGAGGTGGAGTGGAGGATGGAGAGGTGGAGGAGGAAGGAGAGGTGGAGTGGAGGAAGGAGAGGTGGAGTGGAGGATGGAGAGGTGGAGTGGAGGATGGAGAGGTGGAGTGGAGGAAGGGAGGAAGGAGAGGTGGAGAGGAGGAAGGAGAGGTGGAGTGGAGGAAGGAGAGGTGGAGTGGAGGATGGAGAGGTGGAGTGGAGGAAGGAGAGGTGGAGTGGAGGAAGGAGAGGTGGAGGAGGATGGAGAGGTGGGAGGAGAATGAGAGGAGGAGTAGGAAGGAGGAAGGAGGGAGTGGAGGAGGGAGGAGAGGTGGAGTGGAGGATGGAGAGGTGGAGTGGAGGATGGAGAGGTGGAGTGGAGGAAGGAGAGGTGGAGTGGAGGATGGAGAGGTGGGGTGGAGGATGGAGAGGTGGAGTGGAGGAAGGAGAGGTGGAGTGGAGGAAGGAGAGGAGGTGAGGAGGAAGGGAGGAAGGAGAGGTGGAGGGAGGAAGGAGAGGTGGAGTGGAGGAAGGAGAGGTGGAGTGGAGGATGGAGAGGTGGAGTGGAGAGGGAAGGAGGTGGAGTGGAGGATGGAGAGGTGGAGGAGGAAGGGATGAAGGAGAGGTGGAGTGGAGGAAGGAGAGGTGGAGTGGAGGAAGGGAGAGGTGGAGGGAGGATGGGAGAGGTGGAGTGGAGGGATGGAGAGGTGGAGTGGAGGAAGGAGAGGTGGGAGTGAGGAAGGAGAGGTGGAGTGGAGGAAGGAGAGGTGGAGTGGAGGAAGGAGGAGGTGGAGTGGAGGATGGGAGGTGGAGTGGAGGAAGGAAGGTGGAGTGAGGGAGGAAGGAGGTGGAGTGGAGGAAGGAGAGGTGGAGGAGGGAGGAGAGGTGGAGTGGAGTGAAGGAGAGGTGGAGTGGAGAGAGAGAGGTGGAGTGGGAGGGAGGAGGAGGAGAGGTGGAGTGGAGGAAGGAGAGGTGGAGGGAGGATGGAGAGGTGGAGTGGAGGAAGGAGAGGTGGAGTGGAGGATGGAGAGGTGGGGTGGAGGAAGGAGAGGTGGAGTGGAGGATGGAAGAGGTGGAGTGGAGGAAGGAGAGGTGGAGTGGAGTGGAGGATGGAGAGGTGGAGTGGAGGATGGAGAGGTGGAGTGGAGGATGGAGAGGTGGAGTGGAGGATGGAGAGGTGGAGTGGAGGAAGGAGAGGTGGAGTGGAGGATGGAGAGGTGGAGTGGAGGATGGAGAGGTGGAGTGGAGGAAGGAGAGGTGGAGTGGAGGATGGAGAGGTGGAGGGAGGAAGGAGAGGAGGAGTGGAGGAAGGAGAGGTGGAGTGGAGGAAGGAGAGGTGGAGGAAGGAGGAAGGAGAGGTGAGTGGAGGAAGGAGGAAGGAGAGGTGGAGGAGGAAGGAGAGGTGGAGTGGAGGATGGAGAGGTGGATGGAGGAAGGAGAGGTGGAGTGGAGGATGGAGAGGTGGAGGTGGAGGGAGAGGGGGAGTGGAGGAAGGAGAGGTGGAGTGGAGGATGGAGAGGTGGAGTGGAGGATGGAGAGGTGGAGTGGAGGATGGAGAGGTGGAGTGGAAGCAGGAGAGGTGGAGTGGAGGAAGGAGAGGTGGAGTGGAGGATGGAGAGGTGGAGTGGAGGAAGGAGAGGTGGAGTGATGATGGAGAGGTGGAGGAGATGGAGAGGTGGAGTGGAGGAAGGAGAGGTGGAGTGGAGGATGGAGAGGTGGAGTGGAGGATGGAGAGGTGGAGAGGAGGAAGGAGAGGTGGAGTGGAGGATGGAGAGGTGGAGTGGAGGAAGGAGAGGTGGAGTGGAGGATGGAGAGGTGGAGTGGAGGAAGGGAGGAAGGAGAGGTGGAGTGGAGGAAGGGAGGAAGGAGAGGTGGAGTGGAGGAAGGAGAGGTGGAGTGGAGGAAGGAGAGGTGGAGTGGAGGATGGAGAGGTGGAGTGGAGGAAGGAGGAAGGAGAGGTGGAGTGGAGGAAGGGAGGAAGGAGAGGTGGAGTGGAGGAAGGAGAGGTGGAGTGGAGGAAGGAGAGGTGGAGTGGAGGATGGAGAGGTGGAGTGGAGGATGGAGAGGTGGAGTGGAGGAAGGAGAGGTGGAGTGGAGGAAGGAGAGGTGGAGTGGAGGAAGGAGAGGTGGAGTGGAGGAAGGAGAGGTGGAGTGGAGGAAGGAGAGGTGGAGTGGAGGAAGGGAGGAAGGAGAGGTGGAGAGGAGGAAGGAGAGGTGGAGTGGAGGATGGAGAGGTGGAGTGGAGGAAGGGAGGAAGGAGAGGTGGAGTGGAGGATGGAGAGGTGGAGTGGAGGATGGAGAGGTGGAGTGGAGGAAGGAGAGGTGGAGTGGAGGCAGGAGAGGTGGAGTGGAGGAATGAGAGGTGGAGTGGAGGCAGGAGAGGTGGAGTGGAGGATGGAGAGGTGGAGAGGAGGAAGGAGAGGTGGAGTGGAGGAAGGAGAGGTGGAGTGGAGGATGGAGAGGTGGAGTGGAGGATGGAGAGGTGGAGTGGAGGATGGAGAGGTGGAGTGGAGGAAGGAGAGATGGAGTGGAGGAAGGAGAGGTAGAGTGGAGGATGGAGAGGTGGAGTGGAGGAAGGAGAGGTGGAGTGGAGGAAGGAGAGGTGGAGTGGAGGAAGGAGAGGTGGAGTGGAGGAAGGAGAGGTGGAGTGGAGGAAGGAGAGGTGGAGTGGAGGCAGGAGAGGTGGAGTGGAGGATGGAGAGGTGGAGTGGAGGAAGGAGAGGTGGAGTGGAGGCAGGAGAGGTGGAGTGGAGGATGGAGAGGTGGGTGGAGGATGGAGAGGTGGAGTGGAGGATGGAGAGGTGGAGTGGAGGAAGGAGAGGTGGAGTGGAGGATGGAGAGGTGGAGTGGAGGATGGAGAGGTGGAGTGGAGGAAGGAGAGGTGGAGTGGAGGAAGGAGAGGTGGAGTGGAGGATGGAGAGGTGGAGTGGAGGATGGAGAGGTGGAGTGGAGGAAGGGAGGAAGGAGAGGTGGAGTGGAGGAAGGAGAGGTGGAGTGGAGGATGGAGAGGTGGAGTGGAGGATGGAGAGGTGGAGTGGAGGAAGGGAGGAAGGAGAGGTGGAGTGGAGGAAGGAGAGGTGGGAGGGAGGAAGGAGAGGGGAGTGGAGGATGGAGAGGTGGAGTGGAGGAAGGAGAGGTGGAGTGGAGGATGGAGAGGTGGAGTGGAGGAAGGGAGGAAGGAGAGGTGGAGTGGAGGGGAAGGAGAGGTGGAGGTGGAGGAAGGAGTAGGTGGAGGAGGAGGAGGTGGAGTGGAGGATGGAGAGGTGGAGTGGAGGAAGGAGAGGTGGAGTGGAGGAAGGAGAGGTGGAGTGGAGGAAGGAGAGGTGGAGTGGAGGAAGGAGAGGTGGAGTGGAGGAAGGAGAGGTGGAGAGGAGGAAGGAGAGGTGGAGTGGAGGAAGGAGAGGTGGAGTGGAGGATGGAGAGGTGGAGTGGAGGAAGGGAGGAAGGAGAGGTGGAGTGGAGGAAGGGAGGAAGGAGAGGTGGAGTGGAGGAAGGAGAGGTGGAGTGGAAGGAGAGGTTGAGTGGAGGATGGAGAGGTGGAGTGGAGGATGAAGAGGTGGAGTGGAGGAAGGAGAGGTGGAGTGGAGGAAGGAGAGGTGGAGTGGAGGAAGGAGAGGTGGAGTGGAGGAAGGAGAGGTGGAGTGGAGGATGGAGAGGTGGAGTGGAGGAAGGAGAGGTGGAGTGGAGGCAGGAGAGGTGGAGTGGAGGATGGAGAGGTGGAGTGGAGGAAGGGAGGAAGGAGAGGTGGAGTGGAGGATGGAGAGGTGGAGTGGAGGATGGAGAGGTGGAGTGGAGGAAGGAGAGGTGGAGTGGAGGCAGGAGAGGTGGAGTGGAGGAAGGAGAGGTGGAGTGGATGCAGGAGAGGTGGAGTGGAGGATGGAGAGGTGGAGAGGAGGAAGGAGAGGTGGAGTGGAGGAAGGAGAGGTGGAGTGGAGGATGGAGAGGTGGAGTGGAGGATGGAGAGGTGGAGTGGAGGATGGAGAGGAGCCCTCACTGATTACCGAAGAGCCCTCACTGCTGCTCGATCATCCTACTTTTCCAACTTAATTGAGGAAAATAAGAACAATCCAAAATTTCTTTTTGATACTGTTGCAAAGCTAACTAAAAAGCAGCATTCCCCAAGAGAGGATGGCTTTCACTTCAGCAGTGATAAATTCATGAACTTCTTTGAGGAAAAGATCATGACCATTAGAAAGCAAATTACGGACTCCTCTTTGAATCTGCGTATTCCTCCAGGGCTTAGCTGTCCTGGATCTGCAGATTCTGCGAGGGCCTGGGATCGGAGAGACACTTAAGTGTTTTAGTACTATATCTCTTGACACAATGATGAAAATAATCATGGCCTCTAAACCTTCAAGCTGCACACTGGATCCTATTCCTACTAAACTGCTGAAGGAGCTGCTTCTGTGCTTGGCCCTCCTATGTTGAACATAATAAACAGCTCTCTATCCACCGGATGTGTACCAAACTCACTAAAAGTGGCAGTGATAAAGCCTCTCTTGAAAAAAGCCAAACCTTGACCCGGAAAATATAAAAACTATCGGCCTATATCGAATCTTCCATTCCTCTCAAAAATTTTAGAAAAGCTGTTGCGCAGCAACTCACTGCCTTTCTGAAGACAAACAATGTATACGAAATGCTTCAGTCTGGTTTTAGACCCCATCATAGCACTGAGACTGCACTTGAGAAGGTGGTAAATGACCTTTTAATGGCGTCAGACCGGAGGCTCTGCATCTGTCCTCGTGCTACTAGACCTAGTGCTGCCTTTGACACCATCGATCACCACATTCTTTGGAGAGACTGGAAACCCAAATTGGTCTACACGGACAAGTTCTGGCCTGGTTTAGATCCTACCTGTCGGAAAGATATCAGTTTGTCTCTGTTAATGGTCTGTCCTCCGACAAATCAACTGTACATTTCGGTGTTCTCAAGGTTCCGTTTAGGACCACTATTGTTTTCACTATATATTTTAACTCTTGGGGATGTTATTCGAAAACATAATGTTAACTTTCACTGCTATGCGGATGACACACAGCTGTACATTTCCAATGAAACATGGTGAAGCCCCCAAAATTGCCCCGCTAGAAGCTGTGTTTCAGACATAAGGAAGTGGATGGCTGAAAACTTTTTACTTTTAAACTCGGACAAAACAGAGATGCTTGTTCTAGGTCCCAAGAAACAAAGAGATCTTCTGTTAAATCTGACAATTCATCTAGATGGTTGTAAAGTCGTCTCAAATAAAACTGTGAAGGTACCCCGGTGTTACTCTTGACCCTGATCTCTTTTGACGAACATATCAAGACTGTTTCAAGGACAGCTTTTTTCCATCTACGTAACATTGCAAAAATCAGAAATTTTCTGTCCAAAAAAATGATGCAGAAAAAATTAATCCATGCATTTGTTACTTCTAGGTTAGACTACTGCAATGCTCTATTTTCCGGCACCCGGATAAAGCACTAAATAAACTTCAGTTAGTGCTAAATACGGCTGCTAGAATCCTGACTAGAACCAAGAAATTTGATCATATTACTCCAGTGCTAGCTTCCCCTACACTGGCTTCCTGTTAAGGCAAGGGCTGATTTCAAGGTTTTACTGTTAACCCAAAAGCGTACATGGGCTTGCTCCTACCTATCTTTCCGAGTTGGTGGGACATACCAACACGCACGCTACGGTCACAAGACGCAGGCCTCTAATTGTCCCTAGAATTTCTAAGCAAACAGCGGGAGGCAGGGCTTTCTCCTATAGATCTCCATTTTATGGAACAGTCTGCCTACCCATGCGAGAGACGCAGACTCGGTCTCAACCTTTAAGTCTTTACTGAAGACTTATCTCTTCAGTAGGCTCATATGATTGAGTGTAGTCTGGCCCAGGAGTGTGAAGGTGAACGGAAAGGCTGGAGCAACGAACAGCCCTTGCTGTCTCTGCCGGGCCGGTTCCCTCTCCACTGGGGGGTTCTCTGCCTCTAACCCTGTTGCAGGGGCTGAGTCACTGACTTGCTGGTGCTCTTTCATGCGTCCCTGGGAGGGGGTCGTCACTGAGTGGGTTGAGTTACTGACGTGATCTTCCTGTCTGGGTTGGCGCCCCCCTTGGTTTGTGCTGTGGTGGAGACCTCTGTGGGCTATACTGGCCTTGTCTCAGGATTGTAAGTTGGTGGTTGGGGATATCCCTCTAGTGGTGCGGGGGCTGTGCTTGCGGAGTGGGTAGGGTTATATCCTTCCTGTTTGGCCCTGTCCGGGGGTTTCTTCGGATGGGGCCAGTGTCTCCGGACCGCTCCTGTCTCAGCCTCCAGTATTTATGCTGCAGTAGTTTATGTGTCGGGGCTGGGGTTAGTTGGTTATACCTGGAGTATTTCTCCTGTCTTATCAGTGTTGTGTGAATTTAATATGCCTCTCAATTCTCTCTCTTTCCCTGAGAACCTGAGCCCTAGGACAACAGACTACGGGCATGATGACACCTTGTGTCCCCCAGTCCGCCTGGCCGTGCTGCTATTCCAGTTTCAACTGTCTGCCTGGGCTACGAAAACCCTACCTGTCCAGATGCTGTTTAACTCTTTAATGATCGGCATGAAAAGCAACTGAGAGACGAGCCCAGGAATAGCAACGGGACTCCCGCCGTCCCCAGTCCGCCTGGCCTTGCATAGTTGAACTGTTTGGCTGCATGGTATGGAACCCTACCGTCCCAGACCTGCTGTTTTCAACTCAATGATCGCCATGAAAAAGCAACTGAGATATTCCTGATATTATTTGACATGCTTGTACTTATGAACATTTTTGAACATCTTGGCATGGTTTGTTATAATCTCCACCCCGGCACAGCCAGAAGAGGACTGGCACCCCTCACAGCCGGTTCCTCTCTGAGGTTTTTCCCAGGCCGCCTTCTAGGGAGTTTAAGTGT
Organism: Coregonus clupeaformis; assembly: GCF_020615455.1. Taxonomy (NCBI): domain Eukaryota; kingdom Metazoa; phylum Chordata; class Actinopteri; order Salmoniformes; family Salmonidae; genus Coregonus; species Coregonus clupeaformis. Next base: position 3,669,820 of record NC_059192.1, read on the forward strand.
TCTACACCGGCATTACTAGCGTGGGGTTGAGGTGGGCTTTGTGAAGAATTAGGATGTAAGAAGGGTAATAAAATAAAATTGATTGATTGATTGAGAGGTGGGAGGAGGATGGAGAGGTGGAGTGGAGGAAGGAGGGGGGAGTGGAGGAAGGAGGTGGGAGTGGAGGATGGAGAGGTGGAGGGAGGGGGAAGGAGAGGGAGGGGAGGAAGGAGAGGTGGAGGGAGGATGGAGAGGTGGGAGAGGAAGAGAGGTGGGAGGGAAGGGAAGGAGAGGGGGGAAGTGAGAGGGGGTGAGGTGGGAGGAGGAGAGGTGGAGGGGGAGGAAGGAGAGGGGGGAGTGGAGGTTGGAGAGGTGGAGGGAGGGGAAGGAGAGGTGGAGTGGAGGATGGAGAGGTGGGAGGGGAGGATGGAGAGGTGGGAGTGGAGGGAAGGAGAGGTGAGGGAGGAAAGAGAGGTGGAGGGAGGAGGAAGGAGAGGTGGAGGGGAGGAAGGAGAGGTGGAGGGAGGAAGGAGAGTTGGAGGGAGAGGAAGGAGAGGGGGAGAGGAGGAAGGAGAGGTGGGAGGGAGGAAGGGAGAGGTGGAGGGAGGATGGAGAGGTGGAGGGGGAAGGAGGAAGGAGAGGTGGAGAGGAGGAAGGGAAGGAGAGGTGGAGTGGAGGAAGGAGGAGGTGGAGGAGGAAGGGAGGTGGAGTGGAGGATGGAGAGGTGGGAGTGGAGGAAGGAGAGGTGGAGGGGAGGATGGAGAGGTGGAGTGGAGGATGGAGAGGTTGGAGGGATGAAGAGAGGTGGGAGGGAGGATAGGAGAGGTGGGAGTGGAGGAAGGAGGAAGAGAGAGGTGGAGTGGAGGAAGGAGAGGGGAGTGAGGGAAGGAGAGGTGGAGGGAGGATGGAGGAGGAGTAGTGGAGGAAGGAGAGGGGAGTGGAGGATGGAGAGGTGGAGTGGAGGAAGGGAGCGAAGGAGAGGGAGGAGGAAGGAGAGGGGAGGAGGATGGAGAGGGGAGGGAGGATGGAGAGGTGGAGTGGAGGATGAGAGGTGGGAGTGGGAGGAAGGAGAGGTGGAGTGGAGGATAGTGTAGAGGTGGAGGGAGGAAGGAGAGGTGGAGTGGAGGAAGGAGAGGTGGAGGAGGATGGAGGAGGTGGAGTGGGAGGAAGGAGATAAGGTGGAGGAGGAAGGAGAGGTGGAAGGAGGGATGGAGAGGTGGGAGTGGAGGGAAGGAGAGGTGGGAGGAGGAAGGAGAGGTGGAGGAGGATGGAGAGGTGGAGTGGAGGAAGGAGAGGTGGAGTGGAGGATGGAGAGGTGGGAGGGAGGGAAGGAGAGGTGGAGTGGAGGATGGAGAGGTGGAGGAGGAAGGAGAGGTGGAGGGAGGGATGGAGAGGGGGAGTGGAGGAAGGAGAGGTGGAGTGGAGGATGGAGAGGTGGGAGTGGAGGAAGGAGAAGTGGAGTGGAGGATGGAGAGGTGGAGTGGAGGATGGAGAGGTGGAGGGAGGATGGAGAGGTGGGGAGGGAGGATGGAGAGGTGGAGGGAGGGAAGGAGAGAGGTGGAGTGGAGGATGGAGAGGTGGAGTGGAGGATGGAGGAGGTGGAGTGGAGGAAGGAGAGTGGGAGTGGAGGATGGAGAGGTGGAGTGAGGGAAGGAGAGGTGGAGGGAGGAAGGAGAGGTGGAGGATGGAAGGAGAGGTGGAGGGAGGAAGTGAGAGGTGGAGGAGGAAGGAGGAAGGAGAGGTGGATGGAGGAAGGAGAGGTGGGAGGGAGGATGGAGAGGTGGAGGGAGGAAGGAGAGGTGGAGTGGAGGATGGAGAGGTGGGAGGGGAGGGAAGGAGAGGGGGAGGAGGAACGAGAGGAGGGAGGAGGGATGGAGAGGTGGGAGGGAGGATGGAGAGGATGGAGAGGAGGATGGAGAGGTGGGAGGAAGCAGGAGAGGTGGAGGGAGGAAGGAGAGGGTGGAGTGGAGGATGGGAGAGGTGGAGGGAGGAAGAAGGAGAGGTGGAGTGGAGGATGGAGAGGTCGAGGTGGAGGATGGAGAGGGGGAGGGAGGGAAGGAGAGGTAGGAGTGGAGGATGGAGAGGGGAGGGAGGATGGAGAGGTGGAGAGGAGGAAGGAGAGGGAGGGGGATGGAGAGGTTGAGGGAGGGAAGGAGAGGTGGGAGTGGAGGATGGAGAGGTGGAGGGGAGGAAGGGAGGAAGGAGAGGTGGAGGTGGGAAGGGAGGAATTGGTGGAGTGGAGGATGGAGAGGTGGAGTGGAGGGAAGGAGGAAGGAGAGGTGGAGGTGGATAGTGGAGGAAGGAGAGGGGAGGAGGAGGAGAGGTGGAGTGGAGGAAGGAGAGGTGGAGGGAGGATGGAGGTAGGAGTGGAGGATGGAGAGGTGGAGTGGAAGAAGGAGAGGTGGAGTGGAGGAAGGAGAGGTGGAGTGGAGGAGGAGAGAGGTGGAGGAGAAGGAGAGAAGGATAATGAGAGGTGGAGTGGAGGAAGGAGAGGTGGAGTGGAGGGAGGATATAGAGGTGGAGATGAGGAAAGAGAGGGGAGGAGGATGGAGAGGTGGAGGAAGGAAGGAAGAGAGAGGTGGAGATGGAGGAAGGAGAGGTGGAGGAGGATGGAGAGGTGGAGGAGGAAGGAGAGGGAAGGAGGAAGGAGAGGTGGAGAGGAGGAAGAGAGGAAGGAGAGGGGAGGGAGGAGAGAGAGGTGGGGAGGAGGAAGGAGAGGGGAGGGAGGAAGGAGAGGTGGAGTGGAGGAAGGAGAGGTGGGAGGAGGAAGGAGAGGTGGGAGGAGGAATGGAGAGGAGGGAGGATGGAGAGAGAAGGAGTGAAGGTGAGGTGGGAGGAGATGGAGAGGTGGAGTGGAGGAAGGAGAGGTGGAAAAGAAGGAAGTGAAGAGAGGTGGGGAGAAGGAGAGGGGGGGAGAAGGGGGATGGGAGTGGAGGAGGGAGGAGGGAGGGGGGGAGGAGGGTGGAGGATGAGAGGTGGAGGGAGGATGGAGAGGTGGAGGAGGGAAGGAGAGAGGTGGGAAGGGGGAGAGGGGGAAGGAGAGGGGAGGAGGAGAGAGGGAGGGAGGAAGGAGAGTGAGGGAGGAAGGAGAGGTGGAGGGAGAAGAGAGGAGGAGGAGGAGAAGGAGAGGTGGAGGAGGATGGAGAGGGAGGGAGTGGTGGAGAGGTGAGGTGGAGGGAGGAAGGAGAGGTGGAGTGGAGGATGGAGAGGAGGAGGAAGGAGAGGTGGAGGAGGAGAGGTGAGGAGAAGGAGAGGAGGGAGGATAAGAGGGGAGGGAGGGATGGAGAGGGGAGGGAGGAAGAGAGGTGGAGGAGGAGGGGAGGGAAGGAGGGAATGGAAGAGAGGGAGTGGAAAGGGAGGAGAGGGGGGAGGAAGGAGAGGTGGAGTGGAGGTATTGGAGAGGTGATGGAGGAAGGAGAGGTGTGGATGGAGGAGTGAATGAGAGGTGAGGTGGAGGAAGGAAGGAGGGAGTGAGAGGTGGGGGAAGGAGGGTGGGAGTGGAGGGAAGGAGATGGGAGGAGGATGGAGAGGTGGGAGGAGGAAGAGAGGTGGAGGGAGAAGGAGAGAGAGGGAAAGGATGGAGAGGTGGAGGAGGAAGGAGAGGTGGAAGAAGGAGGAAGGAGAGGTGGAGTGGAGGAAGGGAGAGGTGGAGGGGGAGGAGGTGGGAGGGAGGATGGAGAGGGGAGGAGGAAGGAGGAAGGAGAGGTGGAGGAGGTAGTGAGAGGTGGAGGGATACTGGAGAGGTGGGGTGGAGGATGGAGAGAGGGAGGAGGAAGGAGAGGTGGGAGGAGGAAGGAGAGGGTGGAGGGAGGAAGGGAGGAAGGAGGAGGGAGGAGGAAGGAGAGGTGGAGTGGAGGAAGGAGAGGTGGGAGTGGAGTGGATGGAGAGGTGGAGTGGAGGATGGAGAGGTGGAGGGAGGAAGGAGAGTGAGGGAGGGAAGGGAGGGGGGGAGGAGAGGTGGAGTGGAGGAAGGAGGGAGGAGGATGGGAGGATGGGAGGGAGGGAGGGAGGAAGGAGAGGGAGTGGAGGAAGGAGAGGGTGGAGTGGAGGAAGGAGAGGTGGAGGAGGAAGGAGAGGTGGAGGGAGGAAGGAGAGGGTGGGAGGGAGGATGGAGAGGTGGGAGGAGGAAGGGAGGAAGGAGAGGTGGGAGGAGGAAGGGAGGAAGGAGAGGGAGGGAGGAAGGAGAGGTGGAGGGAAGGATGGAGAGGTGGGGGTGGAGGATGGAGAGGTGGAGGAGGAGGAGAGGTGGAGGGAGGAAGGAGAGGTGGAGGAGGAAGGAGAGGTGAGTGGAGGAAGGAGAGGTGGAGTGGAGGAAGGAGAGGGAGGAGGAAGGAGAGGTGGGAGGGAGGATGGAGAGGTGGAGGGAGGAAGGAGAGAGGTGGAGGGAGGATGGAGAGGTGGAGTGGAGGAGGAGAGGGGAGTGGAGGCTGAGTGAAGGAGAGGGAGGGAGGATGGAGGTGGGAGTGGAGGGTGATGGAGAAGGAGGAAAAGGGGAGTGGAGGCAGGAGAGGTGGAGGAGGAAGGAGAGGTGGAGGATGAGAGAGGTGAGTGGGAGGATGGAGGAGGGAGAGGTGGAAGGAGAGGTGGGTGAAGGAGAGGTGGAGGGAGGATGGAGAGGTGGAGAGTGATGAGTTGGGAGAGGATCAGAGGTGGGAGGTGGAAGGTGGGAGGAGGAAGGAGTGGGGGAGTGGAGGCCGGAAGGTGGAGGAATGGAGAGGGGGAGGGAGGAAGGAGAGGTGGAAAGGAAAAGGAGAGGTGGAGTGGAGGAGAGGGGGAGGAGGAGGAGAGGGGGAGAGGATGGGATGGAGGAAGGAGGAGGTGGAGGGAGGAGGAGAGGTGGGAAGGAGAGGTGGAGGACAGAGGTGGGAGTGGAGGATGGAGAGGAGTGGAGGAAGGAGAGGTGGGAGGAGGATGGAGAGGTGGAGGAGCGCCGAAGGGAGGAAGGAGAGGTGGAGGAGGAAGGAGGAAGCGAGAGGTGGAGGAGGAAGGAGAGGTGGGAGTGTGATAAAGGAGAGGTGGGAGTGGAGGATGGAGAGGTGAGTGGAGGATGAGAGGTGGAGGAGGAAGGAGAGGTGAGTGAGGAAGGAGAGGTGGAGGATAGCTGAGAGGTGGAGAGTGAAGAGAGAGTGGAGGAAGAGAGGTGGAGGAGGAAGAGGGAGAGGTGGAGATGAGGAAGGAGAGGTGGAGTGGAGGAGGAGAGGTGAGGAGGAAGGAGGAAGGAGAGGTGGAGTGGAGGATGGAAGAGGGAGTGGGAGGATGGAGAGGTGGAGGAGGAAGGAGAGGTGAGGAGGCAGGAGAGGTGGGAGTGGAGGAAATGAGAGGAGGAGGCAGAGAGGTGGAGTGAGGATGGAGAGGTGAGAGGAGGAAGGAGGTGGAGTGGAGGAAAGAGAGGTGAGGAGGGCTGGAGAGAGGTGGGAGTGAGGATGGAGAGGTGGAGTGGGAGGATGGAGAGGTGGGAGGGATAGATGGAGAGGTGGAGGGAGGGGAAGGAGAGGGAGGAGGAAGGAGAGTAGAGGGAGATGGAGAGGTGGGAGGAGGAAGGAGAGGTGGAGGAGGGAAGGAGAGGAGTGGAGGAAGGAGAGGTGGAGGATATTGAGAGGTGGGAGTGGAGGGAGGAGAGGTGGAGTGGAGGATGGGAGAGGTGGGAGGAGGAAGGAGAGGGAGGAGGCAGAGAGGTGGAGGGAGGATGGAGAGGAGGAGGGGATGGAGAGGTGGAGGAGGATGGAGAGGGGAGGAGGAAGGAGAGGTGGGAGGGAGGGATGGAGAGGTGGGAGTGGAGGATGGAGAGGTGGGAGGGAGGAAGGAGAGGTGGAGGAGGAAGGAGAGGTGGGAGTGGAGGATGGAGATGGTGGAGTGGAGGATGGGAGAGGTGGAGTGAGGAAGGAGGAAGGAGAGGTGGAGGAGGAAGGAGAGGTGGAGGAGGATGGAGGTGGAGTGGAGGGGATGGAGAGGTGGAGGAGGAAGGGGGAAGGAGAGGTGAGTGGGAGGGTTGAGGCAGAGAGGAGGAAGGAGAGGTGGAGGAGGATGGAGAGGGAGTGGAGGAAGGAGAGGTGGAGGAGGATGGAGAGGTGGGAGGAGGAAGTGGAGGAAGGAGAGGTGGAGGGAGGAAGGAGAGGTGGGAGGAGGAAGGAGAGGTGGAGGGAGGATGGAGAGGGAGGGAGGGATGGAGAGGTGGGAGTGGAGGAAGGAGAGGTGGAGTGGAGGAAGGAGAGGGTGGAGTGGAGGAAGGAGGTGGGAGGGAGAATGAGAGGTGGGAGGAGGATGGAGAGGGAGGAGGAAGGAGAGGTGGGAGGAGGAAGGAGAGGTGGAGGAGGAAGGAGAGGTGGAGTGGAGGAAGGAGAGGAGAGGAGGAAGGAGAGGTGGGAGGAGGATGAGAGGTGGAGTGGAGGATGGAGAGGGAGGAGGAAGGAGGAAGGAGAGGTGGAGTGGAGGAAGGGAGGAAGGAGAGGTGGAGGAGGCAGAGGTGGAGTGGAAGAGAGGTTGGGAGGGAGGATGGAGAGGTGGAGTGGAGGATGAAGAGGTGGAGTGGAGGCTGAGAGGTGGAGTGGGAGGCAGAGAGGTGGAGGAGGAATGAGAGGAGTGGAGGCAGGAGAGGTGGAGGAGGATGGAGAGGTGGAGAGGAGGAAGGAGAGGTGGAGTGGAGGAGGAGAGGTGGGAGGAGGATGGAGAGGGAGTGGAGGATGGAGGTGGGAGGGAGGATGAGAGGAGGAGGTTGAGAGGTGAGGAGGAAGGAGAGGTGGAGGGAGGATGGAGAGGTGGAGTGGAGGAAGGAGAGGTGGAGGAGGAAGGAGAGGTGGAGGGAGGAAGGAGAGGTGGAGTGGAGGAAGGAGAGGTGGAGGGAGGCAGGAGAGGTGGAGGAGGATGGGAGAGGTGGAGTGGAGGAAGGAAAGGTGGAGTGGAGGCAGGAGAGGTGGAGTGGAGGATGGAGAGGTGGAGGATGGCAGGGAGGAGGATGGAGAGGAGTGAGGAAGGAGAGGTGGAGGAGGATGAGAGGGAGGGAGGAATGAGAGGTGGAGTGGAGGAAGGAGAGGTGGAGTGATGTAATGAAGAGGTGGAGGAGGATGAGAGAGTGGATGGAGAGGTGGAGTGGAGGAAGGAGAAGGAGAGGTGAGTGATGGAAGGAGAGGATGGAGATGGAGAGGTGAGTGGAGGATGAGACAGGAGGATAGTGATAATATGAGGAGTGGATGAATGAGAGGTGGAGGGATAATGAGAGGTGGAGGAGTGGATTTTTGAGAGGTGATGTATGAAGGAGAGGTGGAGTGAGATGGAGAGGTGAGGAGGAAGGGAGGAAGGAGAGGTGGAGGAGAAAGTAGAGGGAGTGATAATGAGAGGTGGAGTGGAGGATGAGAGGTGAGTGGAGGATGAGAGGTGGAGGAGGAAGGAGAGGAGGGAGGAAGGAGAGGTGGAGGAGGAAGGAGAGGCAGGAGGATGGAGAGGTGAGTGGAGGAAGGAGAGGTGGAGGAGAAGGAGAGGAGTGGAGGAAGGAGAGGTGGAGGGAGGAAGGAGAGGTGGAGAGGAGGAAGGAGAGGTGGGAGGAGGAAGGAGAGGTGGAGGAGGATGAGAGGTGGAGGGAGGAAGGGAGGAAGGAGAGGTGGAGTGGATAAAGGAGGAAGAGAGGGAGTGGAGGAAGGAGAGGTGGAGGAAGGAGAGGTGGAGTGGAGGATGGAGAGGTGGAGTGGAGGATGGAGAGGTGGAGGGAGGAAGCGAGAGGTGGAGTGGAGGGAAGGAGCGGAGTGGAGGGAAGGAGAGGTGGAGTGGAGGAAGGAGAGGTGGGAGTGGAGGAAGGAGAGGTGGAGTGGAGGATGGAGAGGTGGGTGAGGAAGAGAGGTGGAGGAGGCAGAAAGGTGGAGTGGAGGATGGAGAGGTGGGAGGGAGGAAGGAGGAAGGAGAGGTGGAGTGGAGGATGGAGGAGGAGGATGGAGAGGTGAGTGGAGGAAGGAGAGGTGGAGTGATGCAGAGAGGAGGAGGAAGGAGAGGTGGAGTGGATGCAGGAGAGGTGGAGTGGAGGATGGAGAGGTGAGAGGAGGAAGGAGAGGTGGAGTGGAGGAAGGAGAGGAGTGGAGGATGAGAGGTGGGAGGAGTGATGGAGAGTTGATGGAGGATTCGAGGAGGTGGAGTGGAGGATGGAGAGGTGGAGGGAGGGAAGGAGTGGTGGAGGAGGGAAGGAGAGGTGGGAGGGAGGGATGGAGAGGTGGAGGGAGGGAAGGAGAGGTGGAGGGAGGAAGGAGAGGTGGAGGAGGAAGGAGAGGTGGAGTGGAGTCAGAGAGGGAGGAGGAAGGAGAGGGAGGAGTCAGAGAGGTGGAGGGAGGATGGAGAGGGGAGGTGGAGGAAGGAGAGGTGGGAGTGGAGGGAAGGAGAGGTGGGAGGGAGGATGGAGAGGTGGAGTTGAGGAAGGAGAGGTGGGAGTGGAGGATGGAGGAGGTGGAGTGGGAGGATGGAGAGGGAGGGAGGAAGGAGAGGTGAGGAGGATGGAGAGGTGGAGTGGAGGAAGGAGAAGGAGAGGGTGGGAGGAGGAAGGAGAAGGAGAGGTGGAGTGAGTGATGGAGGTGGAGGAGGATGGAGAGGTGGAGGAGGCTGAGAGGTGGAGGAGGGGCAGGAGAGGTGGAGGAGGAATGAGAGGTGGAGGGAGGGGCAGGAGGTGTGGAGGAGGGATGGAGAGGTGGAGAGGAGGGAAGGAGAGGTGGAGTGGAGGAAGGAGAGGTGGAGGAGGATGGAGAGGTGGAGGAGGATGGAGAGGTGAGCAGAGGATGGAGAGGTGGAGGAGGATGGAGAGGTGGAGGAGGAAGGAGCGATGGAGGAGGAAGGAGAGGTAGAGGGAGGATGGAGAGGAGTGGAGGAAGGAGAGGTGAGGAGGAAGGAGAGGTGATGGAGGAAGGAGAGGAGGAGGGCTGAGAGGTGGAGTGGAGGGAGGAGAGGTGGAGGGAGGATGGAGAGGTGGAGTGGAGGAAGGAGAGGTGGAGTGGAGGCAGGAGAGGGAGGAGGATGGAGGAGGTGGGAGGGAGGATGGAGAGGTGGAGGAGGATGGAGAGGGAGTGGAGGAAGGAGAGGTGGAGTGAGGATGAGAGGTGGAGGAGGATGGAGAGGTGGAGGAAGAAGGAGAGGTGGAGTGATGAAGGAGAGGTGGAGTGGAGGATGGAGAGGTGGAGGGAGGATGGAGAGGTGGAGTGGAGGAAGGGAGGAAGGGAGGAGGGAGGAGGGAAGGAGAGGGGAGGAGGATGGAGAGGTGGAGGAGGATGGAGAGGTGG
>NC_059192.1:3679146-3691756 GCF_020615455.1 Coregonus clupeaformis
GCTCCTTGGAAGAGGGTGTGAGAGATGGGTGATGGGTCCTTGGAAGAGGGTGAGAGATGGGTGATGGGTCCTTGGAAGAGGGTGAGAGATGGGTGATGGGTCCTTGGAAGAGGGTGAGAGATGGGTGATGGCTCCTTGGAAGAGGGTGAGAGATGGGTGATGGCTCCTTGGAAGAGGGTGAGAGATGGGTGATGGCTCCTTGGAAGAGGGTGAGAGATGGGTGATGACTCCTTGGAAGAGGGTGAGAGATGGGTGATGGCTCCTTGGAAGAGGGTGTACGTTACGCCCTGTTTTGGAGGACTTAGTGTCGACTCCCCCAGTTGGGTTTATTTACATTAATGACATAGTTTACGGAGAGCCCAGCAAAAAACGCTTCCTTATTTCGGTACTGTAACTTGTAAGGCGCACCGCCGTACTTAGAGCAACCTGAGAGGCGGCATGTGCAGCACCTTCATCACTATGACTACTGCTGTGTTTATGACTGACTGGCATAATGACATCGTAGACAGGCGGGCCATCCCAGGGCCTCCCTCCGCTAGGCAGGCCATCCCAGGGCCTCCCTCCGCTAGGCAGGCCATCCCAGGGCCTCCCTCCGCTAGGCAGGCCATCCCAGGGCCTCCCTCCGCTAGGCAGGCCATCCCAGGGCCTCCCTCCGCTGGGTTTAAAGCATCACTAGAAAACCAAAACTGCATCAGCTCAGACCTCCAGTATTCTGGTAAACAGAGACTGTCACTAACACATATAAATCAATATGGCCCGCCGCCGCTCTGCTGGGAGGTCACCGCGTGACCTAACTCGCCGGGGTCTAGTGTTGTCGAAACATATCTGGGCGTGTTTGTGTGTGTGTATGTTTGTGATAGTTTCTGTACACTTCATTGTTAAATCATGTATAAACCTGGAAGAGAATAACATCTATTTCCCATGTTTTGTTGTGGTCAATATCCTATATAATGTCCTACATAGTTATTACATAGTTCACCAATAGCTTATACAGTAGGCTACATGGTATTTTCTTTTACCCCCTTTTTCTCCCAAATTTCGTGATTATGATCTTGTCTCATCGCTGCAACTCCACAACGGGCTCGGGAGAGGCGAAGGTCGAGTCATGCGTCCTCCGAAACATGAGTACAGTACCACTAGTACAGTACCACTTGGAGAAAATCTCCCGGCCCAAGGAACTGATTAAAGCACATCCTGCCTGGACCGAGCCATGCTAGGAGCCTGCAGAGCCTGCAAGGTGCCTGTCTGGACCAAACCATGCTAGGAGACTGTGAGGAGCCTGTCTGGACCAAACCATGCTAGGAGACTGTGAGGAGCCTGTCTGCCTGAGCACAATGTCTGTGTTGTTAGAGAAAATCCAGGAGGGGTTTTGTCCATGTTGATGTGATGATGTACACAAGGCAGGCAGGCAGGGAGAGATATATATCCCAACGCCTCCAGTCCTCCAGCTAGCTCATCACAGCTGCTGAGCTCATTGCTGTTCAGACAAAAACAATCAAATTCCGAATGATGCTCTGTGAGTAATGAGCTCAGCTGAGCACAGGCAGAGCAGCCATTGACCGTTTGGGCTGCGTTCCAAATGGCACCCTATTTTAACTACTAGCTTTATAGTGCAGAACTTTTGACCAATTGACCCTGGTGAAAAGTAGTGCACTATATAGGGAATAGGGTGCCACTTGGTTTGGCACCTCCCTTCGCTAGTAAAGGTTTTTGTAAATAAAATAAAAAAGACTACGGATAGATTTAAAGACTGTATGCAGGAGATTTAAACTGCATCAGTAGTATGTACAACAGTAGTGTGGTGCAAGTTTTTGAAACTACATTGAATAACGTTCATGATGTTTAGAGTAGGCCTACTCACTATGGCTGGAGAAGACTGTGGCTATTTCTGACGTTGCCCTCCTTGTTCCAACAGCTGCTCAGTTTAAAGGTCCAACGTCAACCCAACATTTTATATAGGTCAGCGTTCGACTCAGTATGGAGATCTGAATACATCACATCACAAAAGTCAAGGGGAATCTGGGGTCATCCGAGTTTAATTTACATTGTACACCGTTTCATTAAAATAGCTGAATTACTTTTCTGTAAGTGAATGAATAAGGCTGTTTGGTTGCTGGGTAGACCTAGTCTGCATTCCTTTGCTGTGTAAATGTTGGACTGTTGCCAAGTTCCAGTCTTGCTTCAGTTACACAGTCGTTTGTGTCATGCTTTATAAACTGAGGGAGTATGTATTTGTGCTGTGGTGCTTTAAACAGTGTGTGCTGTCGTGCCTACTGACATTTTTCTTATCATTTATCAAGTGTGTTAGACATCTCTTCCCTCTCGATTCAGCGATATGTCTTATCATTTATCAAGTGTGTTAGACATCTCTTCCCTCTCGATTCAGCGATATGTCTTATCATTTATCAAGTGTGTTAGACATCTCTTCCCTCTCGATTCAGCGATATGTCTTATCATTTATCAAGTGTGTTAGACATCTCTTCCCTCTCGATTCAGCGATATGTCTTATCATTTATCAAGTGTGTTAGACATCTCTTCCCTCTCGATTCAGCGATATGTCTTATCATTTATCAAGTGTGTTAGACATCTCTTCCCTCTCGATTCAGCGATATGTCTTATCATTTATCAAGTGTGTTAGACATCTCTTCCCTCTCGATTCAGCTATATGTCTTATCATTTATCAAGTGTGTTAGACATCTCTTCCCTCTCGATTCAGCGATATGTCTTATCATTTATCAAGTGTGTTAGACATCTCTTCCCTCTCGATTCAGCTATATGTCTTATCATTTATCAAGTGTGTTAGACATCTCTTCCCTCTCGATTCAGCGATATGTCTTATCATTTATCAAGTGTGTTAGACATCTCTTCCCTCTCGATTCAGCGATATGTCTTATCATTTATCAAGTGTGTTAGACATCTCTTCCCTCTCGATTCAGCGATATGTCTTATCATTTATCAAGTGTGTTAGACATCTCTTCCCTCTCGATTCAGCGATATGTCTTATCATTTATCAAGTGTGTTAGACATCTCTTCCCTCTCGATTCAGCGATATGTGCACAGATAAGACGAGTAGATAGAAGGGTGAGAGATGGGTGAAGGGGTCCTTGGAAGAGGGTGAGAGATGGGTGATGGGTCCTTGGAAGAGGCTGAGAGATGGGTGATGGCTCCTTGGAAGAGGCTGAGAGATGGGTGATGGGTCCTTGGAAGAGGGTGAGAGATGGGTGATGGCTCCTTGGAAGAGGGTGAGAGATGGGTGATGGGTCCTTGGAAGAGGGTGAGAGATGGGTGATGGCTCCTTGGAAGAGGGTGAGAGATGGGTAATGGCTCCTTGGAAGAGGGTGTACGTTACGCCCTGTTTTGGAGGACTTGGCATCGACTTCCCCAGTTGGGTTTATTTACATTAATTACATAGTTTTACGGAGAGCCCAGCAAAAAACCGCTTCCTTATTTCGGTACTGTAACTTGTAAGGCGCACCGCCGTACTTAGAGCAACCTGAGAGGCGGCATGTGCAGCGCATGTCTTCATCACTATGACTACTGCGTTTATGACTGACTGGCATAATGACATCGTAGACAGGCAGGCCATCCCAGGGCCTCCCTCCGCTAGGCAGGCCATCCCAGGGCCTCCCTCCGCTAGGCAGGCCATCCCAGGGCCTCCCTCCGCTGGGTTTAAAGCATCACTAGAAAACCAAACTGCATCAGCTCAGACCTCCAGTATTCTGGTAAACAGAGACTGTCACTAACACATATAAATCAATATGGCCCGGCCGCCGCTCTGCTGGGAGGTCACCGCGTGACCTAACTCGCCGGGGTCTAGTGTTGTCGAAACATATCTGGGCGTGTTTGTGTGTGTAAGTTTGTGATAGTTTCTGTACACTTCATTGTTAAATCATGTATAAACCTGGAAGAGAATAACATCTATTTTCCATGTTTTGTTGTGGTCAATATCCTATATAATGTCCTACATAGTTATTACATAGTTCACCAATAGCTTATACAGTAGGCTACATGGTATTTTCTTTTACCCCCTTTTTCTCCCACATTTCGTGATTATGATCTTGTCTCATCGCTGCAACTCCACAACGGGCTCGGGAGAGGCGAAGGTCGAGTCCTCCGAAACATGACCCGCCACGCCGCGCTTCTTAACGCCACGCCCGCTTAACCCGGAAGCCAGCCGCACCAATGGAGGAAACACTGTTCAACTGACAGACCGAAGTCAGCCTGCAGGTGCCCGGCCCGCCACAAGGAGTCGCTAGAGCGTGATGAGCCAAGTCAAACCCTCCCCGGACAAACCCTCCCCTAACACGGATGATGCTGGGCCAGTTGTGCGGCGCCCCCTATGGGACTCCCGGTCACAGCCGGTTCCATCCCAGGCTGTAGTGACGCCGGTAACACTGCGATGTCATAGAGCGCTGCGCCACTCGGGAGACCCTATGGTAGCCTATTTCATCCATAAAGCTTCCTGTAATAGACACTTGAAGAAAAATGAAAATGACGCAGTAAAGCATTCGAGACATATTCCCACAAACTAGTCTAGTAACCCGCAGCGTCACCGTACGTCAAGTTCATGTCTGGGCAGACATACAAAGCTCAAACCAAACCAACTATAGGAGACTGATTGTATGTATAGCATACGTGTATGTTTTCATAGCATATATGTTTTCTAGGACAGCAGGTTAAGGAGTCACCTGCGGAAAGGTTGTTTTTTTTAAATGTCGAACTCAATGAACCCTGTGTCTACTGGTCTCTACTGGTCTCCAGTCAGCCGACTTGGCATGTTGATAATCATATGATCCATAACCAAGCGTGAGTGTTCCTGTTCTAAGACTTCTGTATGTAGCTATGGAAAAAGAAACGAGATTCCAAATCCCTCCACCCCATCCCTGGTTCTTTTCCTCAAACCGCATTCAGCAAACCACAAATTGAAGCTGTTGATTGACTGTATAGGGCCCTAGAGGGAGTGTTGACGTGTAGAGGATGGTTTGATGAGGCTCAAACATGCTCGGATGGAAATGTTACTTATCCTGCATCCCAAATGGCCCCCTGTTCCATAGTGCACTACGTTTGACCAGAGTCCTATGGGCCCCAAACTTAGCTCCAACATGAGAAAACCTAGGGGGGAAAAAAAAGTCAACTTAAAATGATGTGTTTGCTCAACTTGTCTCATATGTTCATTCAACTAGAAATTATTATTTGGGCACAGTGCTTTTAACATACAACGTTTTCAACAGACATATTTTGTGCTGAGGTGATTTTGAAGGAGTCAGGCGCAGGAGGGTAAATCACAGAATAACAGGATTTATTCTGAACCACAGAATTAATGCGTAAAAACACGGCACACAGGGAATATTCCCGGAGATACAAAATACACGGAGCTCCACCGAGCTTCTCTCTCCTCCACAATAAACAATCACACACACAAAGACAAGGGGGCAGAGGGAACACTTATACAGGTACTGATGAGGGGGATATGAACCAGGTGTGTGTAATAAACAAGACTAAACAAATGATGAGGAGCGGCTGTGGCTAGAAGGCCGTTGACGACGAACGCCGAAGCCTGCCCGAACAAGGAGAGGAGGCGGCCACGGAGGAAGTCGTGACATATTTGACATGTCCTCACCTGGGATTAGAACTCACAACCTCTTGGTTCACGTCACGCCAATCTTCCTGCCAAACCACCATGTCTGTCCACTATCAATTAATCTGACTATTCTCTCATCATTCATTGTATTTACTTATTTCAGCAATTTGAGGGTTTTCTGTGTACTTGTCTATTGTTGGTGGGGCATATTACTCTGTTTTAATGTAACTCCTGAATCACTATGATAAATAACGTAGTTGTTCTTGAGTGTACTTTTAACAGAGCTGAGATTTACTTTGATGTGCAAAGTGTAGCAATACAGGTGAATTCAGTCATTGACCCAGACATGGTGGTGTAGCAGGAAGATTGGAATGCTGTGAACCAAGAGGTTGTGAGTTCAAATCCCAGGTGAGAACATGTTGAATAACAATTACTGTATAAATGAACATACACAATGTCAGTGTGTATAATATGTCAGTTGAAAACATTGTATATTAAAACCACTGTGTGTGTAACTAGTTCCAGAGCGTTTTTGTTAGTTAAGATGCACAAATAATAATTTTAGTTGAATGAATATATGAGACAAATTGAGTAAATGCATCATTTTATGTTCACTGAATTTCTGCCTACGTTTTCTCAAGTTGGAGCTACAGTAAGTTTGGCCCAACTATACTCTTTTAGTTCAGGTAACACTGACCAAAAAGTTGAGTAAACAAAAAAAAAGCGGTGGAACCAACTTTTTTTTTTTTTCCTTCTTTTTTTACAGGGCAGACTTGGTTTGACTCTTGATTGGAATTCCATGTTGGCTTGAACCTCCTCCATTAAGTCCACACACATTCCAGAGCATCATTATGGGGCCAAATGGCAGTCATCGTAGCATTTCTAGGTCAGACTAGTTCAGCCATTGCATAATAACAGTGGTTTCGTTGGACGCGTGCCAATGTTTTAACAAGATATGGCACATGGTTGCCTGTTGAATCACAACTCATAAGAATAGAGGGAGAACAACTCCACATCCCCGTGGCCAACAAGGCACAGCACCAGCATGAGAAGCATTAAAAAGAACCAAACACACCCACTCACTGTGGGTAGCAGCATCCCATTACCACCCACTCACTGTGGATAGCAGCATCCCATTACCACCCACTCACTGTGGATAGCAGCATCCCATTATCACCCACTCACTGTGGGTAGCAGCATCCCATTACCACCCACTCACTGTGGGTAGCAGCATCCCATTACCACCCACTCACTGTGGATAGCAGCATCCCATTACCACCCACTCACTGTGGGTAGCAGCATCCCATTACCACCCACTCACTGTGGGTAGCAGCATCCCATTACCACCCACTCACTGTGGGTAGCAGCATCCCATTACCACCCACTCACTGTGGGTAGCAGCATCCCATTCCATGTATGCAAAACCAAACCAGCAGAGAGCAGACAGACGCACAGACGACACACACACACACACACACACACACACACACACACACACACACACACATATTCTCTCTATCTCTGTAGAGGGGAGTGCTTCCACTCCTGTGCTGTCGAGTGGAAGCACATTGGTGTGAACTATATTCAGTAGGGGTGCTTGTCTTGTCAGGTTCTATGTCAGATTATTATAGGTTATTGTTCAGTAGGGGTGCTTGTCTTGTCAGGTTCTATGTCAGATTATTATAGGTTATTGTTCAGTAGGGGTGCTTGTCTTGTCAGGTTCTATGTCAGATTATTATAGGTTATTGTTCAGTAGGGGTGCTTGTCTTGTCAGGTTCTATGTCAGATTATTATAGGTTATTGTTCAGTAGGGGTGCTTGTCTTGTCAGGTTCTATGTCAGATTATTATAGGTTATTGTTCAGTAGGGGTGCTTGTCTTGTCAGGTTCTATGTCAGATTATTATAGGTTATTGTTCAGTAGGGGTGCTTGTCTTGTCAGGTTCTATGTCAGATTATTATAGGTTATTGTTCAGTAGGGGTGCTTGTCTTGTCAGGTTCTATGTCAGATTATTATAGGTTATTGTTCAGTAGGGGTGCTTGTCTTGTCAGGTTCTATGTCAGATTATTATAGGTTATTGTTCAGTAGGGGTGCTTGTCTTGTCAGGTTCTATGTCAGATTATTATAGGTTATTGTTCAGTAGGGGTGCTTGTCTTGTCAGGTTCTATGTCAGATTATTATAGGTTATTGTTCAGTAGGGGTGCTTGTCTTGTCAGGTTCTATGTCAGATTATTATAGGTTATTGTTCAGTAGGGGTGCTTGTCTTGTCAGGTTCTATGTCAGATTATTATAGGTTATTGTTCAGTAGGGGTGCTTGTCTTGTCAGGTTCTATGTCAGATTATTATAGGTTATTGTTCAGTAGGGGTGCTTGTCTTGTCAGGTTCTATGTCAGATTATTATAGGTTATTGTTCAGTAGGGGTGCCTGTCTTGTCAGGTTCTATGTCAGATTATTATAGGTTATTGTTCAGTAGGGGTGCTTGTCTTGTCAGGTTCTATGTCAGATTATTATAGGTTATTGTTCAGTAGGGGGTGCTTGTCTTGTCAGGTTCTATGTCAGATTATTATAGGTTATTGTTCAGTAGGGGTGCTTGTCTTGTCAGGTTCTATGTCAGATTATTATAGGTTATTGTTCAGTAGGGGTGCTTGTCTTGTCAGGTTCTATGTCAGATTATTATAGGTTATTGTTCAGTAGGGGTGCTTGTCTTGTCGGGTTCTATGTCAGATTATTATAGGTTATTGTTCAGTAGGGGTGCTTGTCTTGTCAGGTTCTATGTCAGATTATTATAGGTTATTGTTCAGTAGGGTGCTTGTCTTGTCAGGTTCTATGTCAGATTATTATAGGTTATTGTTCAGTAGGGGTGCTTGTCTTGTCAGGTTCTATGTCAGATTATTATAGGTTATTGTTCAGTAGGGGTGCTTGTCTTGTCAGGTTCTATGTCAGATTATTATAGGTTATTGTTCAGTAGGGGTGCTTGTCTTGTCAGGTTCTATGTCAGATTATTATAGGTTATTGTTCAGTAGGGGTGCCTGTCTTGTCAGGTTCTATGTCAGATTATTATAGGTTATTGTTCAGTAGGGGTGCTTGTCTTGTCAGGTTCTATGTCAGATTATTATAGGTTATTGTTCAGTAGGGGTGCTTGTCTTGTCAGGTTCTATGTCAGATTATTATAGGTTATTGTTCAGTAGGGGTGCTTGTCTTGTCAGGTTCTATATCAGATTATTATAGGTTATTGTTCAGTAGGGGTGCTTGTCTTGTCAGGTTCTATGTCAGATTATTATAGGTTATTGTTCAGTAGGGGTGCTTGTCTTGTCAGGTTCTATGTCAGATTATTATAGGTTATTGTTCAGTAGGGGTGCTTGTCTTGTCAGGTTCTATGTCAGATTATTATAGGTTATTGTTCAGTAGGGGTGCCTGTCTTGTCAGGTTCTATGTCAGATTATTATAGGTTATTGTTCAGTAGGGGTGCCTGTCTTGTCAGGTTCTATGTCAGATTATTATAGGTTATTGTTCAGTAGGGGTGCTTGTCTTGTCAGGTTCTATGTCAGAGTATTACAGGTTATTAGCATGATATTAGTGTTAAAGGGGCAATCTGGGATTTAAACAACAACAAAGTGAACACCCACCACTTTTTTGAGGGTGAACAGCTAAGGGATGGCGCTGGAGAAATGCAACCACTCAAGTTCATAGACAGAGCTATGGATGCAAGTTAATGTTTATTGTTAATGTTAAGAGAGAGTATTTGAAATAGGGGCTTTTTACTGTAGCAGCATAGATACCAGTTGTAGATAGAATAGAGATATTTTGTGAGAGAGACAGCCCTGGTTGGCTGACTGGTTGCCTTATCCTTCTGAAAGGCCGGCCCTGGCTGGCTGGCTCGTTGCCTCATCCTTCTGAAAGGCTGGCTGGCTGGTTGACTTATCCTTCTGAAAGGTCAGCCCTGGCTGGCTGGCTGGCTGGCTGGCTGGCTGGTTGCCTTATCCTTCTGAAAGGCTGGCTGGCTGGTTGCCTTATCCTTCTGAAAGGTCAGCCCTGGCTGGCTGGCTGGCTGGCTGGCTGGCTGGTTGCCTTATCCTTCTGAAAGGCCGGCCCTGGCTGGCTGGCTGCCTTATCTTTCTGAAAGGCCGGCCCTGGCTGGCTGGCTGGCTGCCTTATCCTTCGAAAGCTAAACAAACTAACAGCTGTGTGTTTGCCAGATGTGACGTGCTCTATAGACTCCTTCACAGAGCTTTAGTGACCATAAGAGTTGTCAAGACGGCACAAACAGATCTGGGACCTGGCTATAGACTCCTTCACAGAGCTTTAGTGACCATAAGAGTTGGCAAGACGGCACAAACAGATCTGGGACCAGACTATAGACTTCTTTAACAGAGCTTGAGTGCCTCCGGCCCATGCCTCGCCAACCTCCACCGATGGGGCATTAAAGCAAGCCCCCTTAGTGCCTGTGGGGTGGAGCAAACCAAGCACCACATTCCTAAGGTCTGTCCAATCTACCAACTCAGCGGAGGCCTACAGACCCTCCCTCAACTCAGCAGGACCGGAAGCAATGGCTTGGCTAAAGGAATTCACTAAATAAATACATTGATGTTGTTTGTCTCTCTGGCTGCTTCCTTTAGGTTGACGAGATCTACCACGATGAGTCCTTGGGAACCAACATCAACATCGTCCTCGTCCGCATGATCATGGTCGGGTACAGACAGGTAAGACTTTTCCTCTTCCTGATCACAGACAGGTAAGACATTACATTACACCCGTCGCTCGCACTGTCTCTGTCTCCTTCTCTCTGTCTCTCTGTCTCTCTGTCTCTGTCTCTCTCTGTCTCTCTGTCTCTCTGTCTCTGTCTCTCTCTGTCTCTCTCTGTCTCTCTGTCTCTCTGTCTCCTTCTCTCTGTCTCTCTGTCTCTCTGTCTCTCTCTGTCTCTCTGTCTCTCTGTCTCTCTCTCTCTCCAGGGGCGATTCTAGGATTTTTTGGATGGGGGGACCAAGAACCAGTAATGGGTGGCCATGGGAAATCAACTAATTGTATCACAAATAGTGTTGAAATTGGCTTAAACTAGGATGCATTGTATTGAATAACTGTTTCAACTGTTAATTTGTATTTGCCCTAATCTATTCAAATAAATCAATTTGAAGTGATCCATCTTGATCCATATTCAAGTTTGATGTTCAGTGGTACCTCCCATCTAAAGATTTGTTCCCCCCTCCAGGGAATTTTTGGAAAGTTGAAGCTGATTTACTGCCTTTCTACACAGGGACTTAAACAACATTCTAGAACAAACACATGCCATAGCTTATAGACATGAGCTATTAGCTAGCTGTCAAGTCAAACAGCAATTATCTAGCCATCTTATAATAATAATATGCCATTTAGCAGACACTTTAATCCAAAGCGATTTACAGTCATGCGTGCATACATTTTTGTGTATGGGTGGTCCCGGGGATCGAACCCACTACCCTCCTGGCGTTACAAGCGCCGTACTCTACCAGCTGAGCTACAGAGGACCACCTCCGCACAGCTTTCGTCAACTCAATTGAGAGGGAAGTCACGCTGTTCGATCACTGCAGCTGCGCTTTCCATAGTCCTAAAGCCAGCCAGCCAATTAAACAGCCTTCTCACCAGCCGGCCGCATTGTCCTAAAGCCAGCACTGTAATACAGCTAAACTTCCAGAAGAAACGCACCGTTTTCTCTCTCCAATCTGAGCTCAGATTGACAGCACTCTGACCCAATGAGAATGTGGGGCATTAAGGGTGGATAATAATCTCCTCTTCACTTGGATCCTCAAATCCTGCATCTTGGTTGGAGAGCGAGGTAGCAGCAGTGTTCCACACCCTTAGCTCTCAATCTGTCTGCACTGAACTGGCTGCTGACAGCTTATCCCTGAGCCAGCACATCTCTGTCTCTGGTTGGCTGTGTCTGGCTGGTTCTCTGTTCTGGTTGGCTGTGTCTGGCTGGTCCTCTGTTCTGGTTGGCTGTGTCTGGCTGGTCCTCTGTTCTGGTTGGCTGTGTCTGGCTGGTCCTCTGTTCTGGTTGGCTGTGTCTGGCTGGTTCTCTGTTCTGGTTGGCTGAGACAGATAGAGAGTGCGTTTATACAACCCTGACTAGATGAGCTCCAACACGCTCAACGTGTCTCTCTGGCTGCGTCCCAAATGTTCCCCTAATCCCTATATAGTGCACTTCTTTTGACCAGGGCCCATAGAGCACGATATAGGGAATAGGGTGCCACTTGGGATGCACGCTCTGTCCCACTCCCAGCTCAGAAGCTACTCAACCAAAGGCACAGCAGTCATTTTGTTGGAGGTAGTATAGCTTTGAAGGCCTCTTTTTCTCGCCTTTTCAACACCTTTTGTGTTAAGGGATTGAAGGGTTGTACTGGTGCGGTAGAACTGGACCAGGTTTCAGGGTAGTCTAGTTAAATATCAGTATGTATGGCTACCAGCAGTAAGCATAGAACACCTCTGTCATCTTCTGTTAATGTACATAGTTGTGTTTGATTCCTAGCAGAATTATAGTTGTGTTTTGATTCCTAGCATAATCATAGTTGTGTTTGATTCCTAGCATAATCATAGTTGTGTTTGATTCCTAGCATAATCATAGTTGTGTTTGATTCCTAGCATAATCACAGTTGTGTTTGATTCCTAGCAGAATCATAGTTGTGTTTGATTCCTAGCAGAATCATAGTTGTGTTTGATTCCTAGCAGAATCACAGTTGTGTTTGATTCCTAGCAGAATCATAGTTGTGTTTGATTCCTAGCATAATCATAGTTGTGTTTGATTCCTAGCACAACTATTTCCACTTGACTCTCACCTCCTTCACTGCAGTCCAAGAATGAATAGTGACACCTCATGTGAATAGAAACACACATGGTCGAGTCAAGCTCCTCTCCAGTGGGTGTTTCAGGGGCTTACTCACAGTCTGCCCTTTGGATGACTAGTATAGGACCCTGAATGTATCCTGACCTGTTGACTAGTATAGGGCCCTGAATGTATCCTGACCTGTTGACTAGTATAGGGCCCTGAATGTATCCTGACC
>NC_059192.1:3696856-3746856 GCF_020615455.1 Coregonus clupeaformis
AGGATGGATCAACAACATTGTAGTTACTCCACAATACTAACCTAATTGACAGAGTGAAAAGAAGGAAGCCTGTACAGAATAAAAATATTCCAAAATATGCATCCTGTTTGCAACAAGGCACTAAACTAATACTGCAAAAAAAAAAAAAAAAATTGGCAAAGCAATTAACGTTTTGTCCTGACTACAAAGTGTTATGTTTGGGGCAAATCCAATACAACACATTACTGAGTACCTCTCCATATTTTCAAGCAGTGGTGGCTGCATCAAGTTATGGGTATGCTTGTCATCGTTAAGGACTGGAGAGTTTTTCAGGATAAAAAAGAAACGGAATGAAGCTAAGCACATGCAAAATCCTAGAGGAAAACCTGGTTCAGTCTGCTTTCCACTAGACACTTGGAGATGAATTTACCTTTCAGCAGGACAATAACCTTAAACACAAGGCCAAATCTACACTTGAGTTTCTTACCAAGAAGACAGTGAATGTTCCTGTGTGGCCAAGTTACAGTTTTAACTTAAATATACTTTAAAATCTATGACAAGACCTGAAAATGGTTGTCTAGCAATGATCAACAACAAATTTGACTGAGCTTGAAGAATTTTGAAAAGAAAAATGGGCAAATGTTGCACAATCCAGGTGTGGAAAGCTCTTAGAGACTTACCTAGAAAGACTCACAGCTGTAATCACTGCCAAAGGTGCTTGACTCAGTGGTGTGAATACTTAGAGTACCAGTTAAAAGTTTGGACACACCTACTCATTCAAGGGTTTTTCTTTATTTTTACTACTTTTACATTGTAGAAAAATAGCGAAGACATAAACTATGAAATAACACATATAAAATCATGTAGTAACCAAAAAAGTGTTAAACAAATCAAAATATATTTTATATTTGAGATTCTTCAAATAGCCAACCTTTGCTTTGATGACAGCTTTGCACACTCTTGGCATTATCTCAACCAGCTTCACCTGGAATGCTTTTCCAACTGTCTTGAAGGAGTTCCCACATATGCTGAGCACTTGTTGGCTGCTTTTCCTTCACTCTGTGGTCCGACTCATCCCAAACCATCTCAATTGGGTTAAGGTCGGGGGATTGTGAAGGCCAGGTCATCTGATGCAGCACTCAATCACTCCCCTTCTTGGTAAAATAGCCCTTACACAGCCTGGAGGTGTGTTGGGTCATTGTCCTGTGGAAAAACAAATGATAGTCCCACTAAGCCCAAACCAGATGGGATGGCGTATCGCTGCAGAATGCTGTGGTAGCCATGCTGGTTAAGTGTGCCTTGAATTCTAAATAAATCACAGACAGTGTCACCAGCAAAACACACACACACCATAACACCTCCTCCTCCATGCTTTACGGTGGGAAA
This sequence comes from Coregonus clupeaformis, assembly GCF_020615455.1. Classification (NCBI taxonomy): domain Eukaryota; kingdom Metazoa; phylum Chordata; class Actinopteri; order Salmoniformes; family Salmonidae; genus Coregonus; species Coregonus clupeaformis. The sequence goes on from NC_059192.1 coordinate 3,698,222, forward strand.
TACACATGCTGAGATAATCCGTTAACCCACACCGTGTCTCACAAAGACACGGCGGTTGGAACCAAAAATCTCCAATTTGGACTCCAGACCAAAGGACAAATTTCCACCGGTCTAATGTCCATTGCTTGTGTTTCTTGGCCCAAGCAGGTCTCTTCTTTTTATTGGTGTCCTTTAGTAGTGGTTTCTTTGCAGCAATTCGACCATTAAGGCCTGATTCACACAGTCCCCTCTGAACAGTTGATGTTGAGATGTGTCTGTTACTTGAACTCTGTGAAGCATTTATTTGGGCTGCAATTTCTGAGGCTGGTAACTCTAATGAATGTATCCTCTGCAGCAGAGGTAACTCTGGGTCTTCCATTCCTGTGGTGGTCCTCATGAGAGCCAGTTTCATCATAGCGCTTGATGGTTTTTGCCACTGCACTTGAAGAAACTTTCAAAGTTCTTGAAATGTTCAGTATTGACTGACCTTTATGTCTTAAAGTAATGATGGACTGTCGTTTCTCTTTGCTTAATTGGGCTGTTCTTGCCATAATATGGACTTGTTATTTGACCAAATAGGGCTATCTTCTGTATACCCCCCCCCCCCCCTACCTTGTCACCACACAACTGATTGGCTCAAACACATTAAGAAGGAAATAAATTCCACAAATTAACTTTTAAGAAGGCACACCTGTTAATTTAAATGCATTCCAGGTGACTACCTCATGAAGCTGGTTTTGAGAATGCCAAGCGTGTGCGAAGCTGTCATCAAGGCAAAGGGTGGCTATTTGAAGAATCTCAAATATAAAATATATTTTTATTTGTTTAACACTTTTTTTTGGTTACTACATGATTCCATATATGTTATTTCATAATTTCGATGTCTTCACTATTATTCTAGAATGTAAAACATTTAAAAAATTTAGAAAAACCCTTGAATGAGTAGGTGTGTCCAAACTTTTGACTGGTAGTGTATGTAATTAGATATTTCTGTATTTCATTTTCCACACACACACTGTGTGAGAGAAAAAACAAACTTTGAATCTATTTTCTATTCATTGTAACACAACAAAATGTGAAATAAGTCAAGGGGTTTGAATACTTTCTGTATAACAACGGATGAAAAGATGAAGTAGAGTCATCCAACTCAATCATCTAAAGAGAATATATGTATATTTGATATATTTTAAGACCAGATGGTGACTGGTGGAACAAAATTAAACAGAACAAAATTGCAGACCAGATTGCAGCAATACCGATATTTTAGAGAAATACATTCTGGTTATTATTCACTGATTATTCCTATTGAGAGTTCATTTATTTATTAACTTTTACAAATTTGTCAAGAACTCAGTGGCCTTGTCGTTAGTGTCCGCCCTGAGTATCATACCTGATGAACCTGATGCCTCTCTGCTTGGCACTTAGCATTAAGGAGATTGATTGGGGTTAAGGCCCTGAGGTAGACTAGCGTCCTGTCCAGGGGGTGTACTGTACATCAAGCTGTCTCACTACAGAAACAGGAGATAGACTAATGTCCTGTCCAGGGGGTGTCCTGTACATCAAGCTGTCTCACTACAGAAACAGGAGATAGACTAGTGTCCTGTCCAGGGGGTGTACTGTACATCAAGCTGTCTCACTACAGAAACAGGAGATAGACTAGTGTCCTGTCCAGGGGGTGTACTGTACATCAAGCTGTCTCACTACAGAAACAGGAGATAGACTAGTGTCCTGTCCAGGGGGTGTCCTGTACATCAAGCTGTCTCACTACAGAAACAGGAGGTAGACTAGTGTCCTGTCCAGGGGGTGTACTGTACATCAAGCTGTCTCACTACAGAAACAGGAGGTAGACTAGTGTCCTGTCCAGGGGGTGTACTGTACATCAAGCTGTCTCACTACAGAAACAGGAGATAGACTAGTGTCCTGTCCAGGGGGTGTCCTGTACATCAAGCTGTCTCACTACAGAAACAGGAGGTAGACTAGTGTCCTGTCCAGGGGGTGTACTGGTACTTCAAGCTGTCTCACTACAGAAACAGGAGATAGACTAGTGTCCTGTCCAGGGGGTGTCCTGTACATCAAGCTGTCTCACTACAGAAACAGGAGATAGACTAGCGTCCTGTCCAGGGGGTGTCCTGTACATCAAGCTGTCTCACTACAGAAACAGGAGATAGACTAGCGTCCTGTCCAGGGGGTGTACTGTACATCAAGCTGTCTCACTACAGAAACAGGGAGATAGACTAGTGTCCTGTCCAGGGGGGTGTACTGTACATCAAGCTGTCTCACTACAGAAACAGGAGGTAGACTAGTGTCCTGTCCAGGGGGTGTACTGTACATCAAACTGTCTCACTACAGAAACAGGAGATAGACTAGTGTCCTGTCCAGGGGGTGTACTGTACATCAAGCTGTCTCACTACAGAAACAGGAGATAGACTAGCGTCCTGTCCAGGGGGTGTCCTGTACGTCAAGCTGTCTCACTACAGAAACAGGAGGTAGACTAGTGTCCTGTCCAGGGGGTGTCCTGTACATCAAGCTGTCTCACTACAGAAACAGGAGGTAGACTAGTGTCCTGTCCAGGGGGTGTACTGTACATCAAGCTGTCTCACTACAGAAACAGGAGATAGACTAGTGTCCTGTCCAGGGGGTGTACTGGTACATCAAGCTGTCTCACTACAGAAACAGGAGATAGACTAGTGTCCTGTCCAGGGGGTGTACTGTACATCAAGCTGTCTCACTACAGAAACAGGAGGTAGACTCCTACTCCTATGCGGCCGTTCCGGTGTGAGCACACTTACTACAAAGTAATCCTGATGAAGAATGAGTATATCCGTGTCAGGGCTTGACTAAACAGTTTCATTGTGTAAGACATAGAAAAATGAGTTCAATTGTGTTCAACGTGGGTGTTGTTTTTGTGTGACATGAATATACTGTAACGTTCCTATACTTGCCGTCATTCTCATTGTGACGTTGGAAAAGTTCCCGATCAGGTGACCACCCGGACCAGCACCCACAAATACCCTGCATCCTAAATAGCAGCCTGTTCCCTATGTAGTGCCCTCAAATGGCAATATAGTGCACTACTTTTGACCAGAGCCTTATGGGCACTACAGTATATTCATGTCACACATAGGAACATTACAATATACGTATATCAAACATAGGAACATGTGTGTGTTTGTGTGTTTGTGTATGTATTGTTTGTGTATGTATTGTTTGTGTATGTATTGTTTGTGTATGTATTGTTTGTGTGTGTATTGTTTGTGTATGTATTGTTTGTGTGTGTATTGTTTGTGTATGTATTGTTTGTGTATGTATTGTTTGTGTATGTATTGTTTGTGTGTGTATTGTTTGTGTGTGTATTGTTTGTGTGTGTATTGTTTGTGTATGTATTGTTTGTGTGTGTATTGTTTGTGTATGTATTGTTTGTGTGTGTATTGTTTGTGTGTAGATCCAACAGGGGCGGTCTTATTAGCCTATGAAATGCCCAGGTGTGGGCGTGCTCAGTTTGGTCTGTTTGCCTGAACAACGCCTTCCATATCACACCAATAGCAACTCATCTGGGGAGGTGGGAGGGGGGGTAGCGGGTGGGGAGGGGGGAGTGAGAGGGAGACAGGGGGAGGGAGGGGGAGACAGGGGAGGGAGGGGGAGGGAGGGGGAGGGACGGGGAGACAGGGGGAGGGAGGGGGAGACAGGGGAGGGAGGGGGGAGCAAGAGGGAGACAGGGGAGGGACGGGGAGCGAGAGGGAGACAGGGGGAGGGACGGGGGAGGGACGGGGGAGACAGGGGGAGGGAGGGGGAGCAAGAGGGAGACAGGGGAGGGACGGGAGCGAGAGGGAGACAGGGGAGGGAGGGGGAGCGAGAGGGAGACAGGGGGAGGGACGGGGAGGGACGGGGAGACAGGGGGAGGGAGGGGGAGACAGGGGAGGGACGGGGGAGGGACGGGGGGAGACAGGGGGAGGGAGGGGAGCAAGAGGGAGACAGGGGGAGGGACGGGGAGCGAGAGGGAGACAGGGGGAGGGGGGGGGGAGCGAGAGGGAGACAGGGGGAGGGACGGGGCGCGAGAGGGAGACAGGGGGAGGGAGGGGGAGCGAGAGGGAGACAGGGGGAGGGACGGGGGAGGGACGGGGGAGACAGGGGGAGGGAGGGGGAGCAAGAGGGAGACAGGGGGAGGGACGGGGAGCCAGAGGGAGACAGGGGGAGGGAGGGGGAGGGAGAGGGAGACAGGGGGAGGGAGGGGGAGACAGGGGGAGGGAGACAGGGAGGGAGACAGGGGAGGGAGGGGAGACAGGGGGAGGGAGACAGGGGGAGGGACGGGGGGAGACAGGGGAGGGAGACAGGGGAGGGACGGGGGGAGACAGGGGGAGGGAGGGGGAGCGAGAGGGAGACAGGGGGAGGGACGGGGAGACAGGGGGAGGGAGACAGGGGGAGGGACGGGGAGACAGGGGGAGGGAGGGGGAGACAGGGGGAGGGAGTTTGAGTGTGTCAAGAACTGCAACGCTGCTGGGTTTTTCAAGCTCACCAGTTTCCTGTGTGTATCAAGAATGGTCCACAACCCAAAGGACATCCAGCCAACTTGACACAACTGTGGGAAGCATTGGAGTCAACATGGGCCAGCATCCCTGTGGAACGCTTTCGACACCTCGTAGAGTCCATGTCCCCGGCGAACTGTGGCTCTTCTGAGTGTGTTCCTAATGTTTTGCACACTCTGTCACAGGTGCCGCTCATCACCTGTGATCAGGGATACAGGGAACAAAGAGAGAACAACATGACAGCACAAAATAATAACAGCACAAAACTTCCATCCATACAACTACTGAACAATAACAGATCACAAGTATGCATATAACATTTAAAGAAATATGGATTCTATTACTGGCTTATCTATTGGCCAGTAGAATAAAGGATCAACACAAACACACAAATTCATACATCCACTCTCTTATAGCCCTCCTTAGATAGAGATGGCCGACACCCTGTGAAGGCCTCCTTAGATAGAGATGGCCGACACCCCTGTGAAGGCCTCCTTAGATAGAGATGGCCGACACCCTGTGAAGGCCTCCTTAGATAGAGATGGCCGACACCCCTGTGAAGGCCTCCTTAGATAGAGATGGCTGACACCCTGTGAAGGCCTCCTTAGATAGAGATGGCCGACACCCCTGTGAAGGCCTCCTTAGATAGAGATGGCCGACACCCCTGTGAAGGCCTCCCTTCACCCCTCCTCAATGTGATCCGCCATCAGTTTCATTAATACAGGTATAAAGACACACACACTCTACAGCAGCTGGAGGGAGAGCACTCCTGTTTCAAGAGATGCAAATCTATTGTAATGTTGTTATCCAAATCCATTCAAAGTAGCACAAAGCACAGCTCCTGTTTCAGACTGGGTCGACCCCACAGCCACGTAGCTCCCTGTTTCAGACTGGGTCGACCCCACAGCCACGTAGCTCCCTGTTTCAGACTGGGTCGACCCCACAGCCACGCAGCTCCCTGTTTCTGACTGGGTCGACCCCACAGCCACACAGCTCCTGTTTCTGACTGGGTCGACCCCACAGCCACGCAGGCCTCACCTCGCAGAGTAGTAGCCTGGGCCCAGGTCTGTTTGTATTTTATATCCAACTCCTAGTCATGTTTAGGATGATAATGACCATAGGAGTTGGCAAGACAGCACAAACAGATCTGGGTCCAGGCTAGAGAACTAGGATCATACTGTAAAGAATCAGCCACATGTAGCCTACATTATATTTAAACAATAAGGCCCAAGGGGGTGTGGTATATGGCCAATACACCACGGCTAAGGACTGTTCTTAGGCACGTCGCGAAGCGGAGTACAGCCTGGATACAGCCCTTAGCCGTGGTATATTGGCCATAAACCACAATCACCCTGAGGTGACTTATTGCTATTATAAACTGGTTACCGAACGTAAATAGAACAGTAAGAAAAATAATAATAATGGCGTCTAACCTGTGGTTTATTGTCTGATATACCACGGCTTTCAGCCAATCAGCATCCAGAACCCGAACTACCTAGTTTATTATATGTAATTTATAATACTAAACTACCATATAGTACTATACGATATCTACTTTATAATAATCCTCATGGGGATGAAAAGCTATCAACTGACAGCATACAGTCAAATTAAGTAGAGAGGTTTTCAAACTAATTCCATGAGTTGTCTTTGAGTGATTCAAATGAAATACAGCTCTATTGTTGCGCATTACTTCAAGCTGTCTCAAATAATAAAGTGCCAAAATGCAGTGCAGTACAATCAATAAATTACATTGTGGATGCCTCTGACGTTTATTGACTAAATAGCAGAATAATATGAATTTATTTGGAGTAGAGAGAGACAGAGAGGAAGAGAAAGTGTAATAAAAAAACAGATGATGTTCTTCATGAATCTCTTTTCTCTCCAGAAGTTGATGCCATTAAATAGAATGTGTCTCAAACAAACGCTCATCCACACAAACTACACTTTATTTAAAAAGCACAGAAGCCATCCAGTCTTCCCAGCCATCCAGGCTGTATCAGTGTTCCCAGCCATCCAAGCTGTATAAGTCTTCCCAGCCATCCAGGCTGTATCAGTGTTCCCAGCCATCCAGGCTGTATCAGTCTTCCCAGCCATCCAGGCTGTATCAGTGTTCCCAGCCATCCAGGCTGTATCAGTATTCCCAGCCATCCAGGCTGTATCAGTGTTCCCAGCCATCCAGGCTGTATCAGTCTTCCCAGCCATCCAGGCTGTATCAGTGTTCCCAGCCATCCAGGCTGTATCAGTCTTCCCAGCCATCCAGGCTGTATCAGTCTTCCCAGCCTTCCAGGCTGTATCAGTCTTCCCAACCATCCAGGCTGTGTAAGTGTTCCCAGCAATCCAGGATGTATCAGTGTTCCCAGCCATCCAGGCTGTATCAGTGTTCCCAACCTTCCAGCCTGTATCAGTATTCCCAGCCATCCAGGCTGTATCAGTGTTCCCAGCCATCCAGGCTGTATCAATCTTCCCAGCCATCCAGGCTGTATCGGTGTTACCAGCCATCCAGGCTGTATCAGTGTTCCCAGCCATCCAGGCTGTATCAGTGTTCCCAACCTTCCAGCCTGTATCAGTATTCCCAGCCATCCAGGCTGTATCAGTGTTCCCAGCCATCCAGGCTGTATCAGTGTTCCCAGCCATCCAGGCTGTATCGGTGTTACCAGCCTTCCAGGCTGTATCAGTCTTCCCAGCCATCCAGGCTGTATCGGTGTTACCAGCCTTCCAGGCTGTGTCAGTGTTCAGAGCCATCCAGGCTGTATCAGTGTTTGTCTGCCCTTTCTATTTTCATCTGAGCTAAGCTTGCAGACCACTGCACCAGTGATACTTTACTTGGTGTGGATGGAGGTGAGATGGAGGTGAGATGGAGGTGAGATGGAAGGAGGATGAAGAGGGGTTGTTTCAGAGAGATTTCAGAGATGTGTCAGAGAGCTGTCAGAGAGATTTCAGAGAAGGGTCAGAGAGATTTCAGAGATATGTCAGAGATGTGTCAGAGATATTTCAGAGATTTGTCAGAGAGCTGTCAGAGTGATTTCAGGTATGTGTCAGAGAGATTTCAGAGATGTGTCAGAGAGATGTCAGAGACATTTCAGAGATGTGTCAGAGAAGTGTCAGAGAGATTTCAGAGATGTGTCAGAGAGGTGTCAGAGAGATTTCAGAGATATGTAAGAGATCTGTCAGAGAGATTTCAGAGATGTGTCAGAGATGTGTCAAAGATGTGTCAGAGATGTGTCAAATAGATTTAAGAGATGTGTCAAGGAGCTGTCAGAGTGATTTCAGGTATGTGTCAGAGAGATTTCAGAGATGTGTCAGAGAGATGTCAGATAAATTTCAGAGATGTGTCAGAGACGTGTCAAAGAGATGTGTCAGAGATGTGTCAAATAGATTTATGCGATGTGTCAAAGAGCTTTCAGAGTGATTTTACAGATGTGTCAGAGATATTTAAGAGAAATGTCAGAGATTTGTTAGAGAGATTTCAGATATGTGTCAGAGATTTGTCAAAAAGATTTCAGAGATGTGTCAGACAGATTTCAGAGATGTGGCAGAGATGTGGCAGAAAGATTTCAGAGATGTGTCAGAGATGTTTCAGAGAGATTTCAGAGATGTGTAAGAGAGCTGTAAGAGTGATTTCAGAGTTGTGTCAGAGATGTTTCAGATAGCTTTCAGAGATGTGTCAGAGAGATTTAAGAGATGTGTCAGAGAGATTTAAGAGATGTGTCAAAGATATTTAAGAGAAATGTCAGAGATGTTTCAGAGAGATTTCAGATATGTGTCAGAGATTTGTCAGAAAGATTTCAGAGATGTGACAGACAGATTTCAGAGATGTGGCAGAAAGATTTGAGAGATGTGTCAGAGAGCTGTCAGAGAGATTTCAGAGATGTGTCAGAGATATGTCAGAGTGATTTCAGAGTTGTGTCAGAGATGTTTCAGAGAGCTTTCAGAGATGTGTCAGAGTGATTTAAGAGATGTGTCAGAGATGTGTCAGAGTGATTTCAGAGATGTGTCAACGACATTTCAGAGAGCTGTCAGAGAGATTTCAAAGATATATCAGAGATGTGTCAGAGAGCTGTCAGCGAGATTTCAGAGATATATCAGAGATGTGTCAGAGAGATTTCAGAGATATGTCAGAATGCAGTCAGGGTGTTTTCAGAGATGTGTCAGAGAGATTTCAGTGATATATCAGAGATGTGTCAGAGAGATTTCAGTGATGTGTCAGAGAGCTGTCAGAGTGATTTCAGAGATGTGTCAGAGATGTGTCAGAGAGATTTCAGAGATATGTCAGAGGTATGTCAGTGAGATTTCAGAAATGTGTCATAGAGATTTCAGAGATATGTCAGAGATATGTCAGAGAGCTGTCAAAGTGATTTCAGAGATGTGTCTGAGAAATGTCAGAGATATGTCAGAGATGTGTCAGAGAGATATCAGAGATGTGTCAGAGAAGTGTCATACAGGTTTCAGAGATTTTTCAGAGAGCTTTCAGAGAGATTTCCGAGATGTTTAAGAGAGCTTACAGAGAAATATCAGACATTTGTCAGAGATGTGTCAAAAAGATTTCAGAGATGTGTTAGAGATGTGTCAGAGGGATTTCAGAGATGTATCAGAGATGTGTCAGAGAGATTTCAGAGATATATAAGAGATGTGTCAGAGAGATTTCAGAGATGTGTCATAGATGTCTCAGAGTTCTTTCAGAGATGTGGCAGAGATGTGTTAGAGAGATTTAAGAGATATGTCAGAGATGTGTCAGATTGATTTCAGATATGTTTAAGACATGTGTCAGAGAGATTTCAGAGATGTGTCATAGCTTGTGTCAGAGAGATTTCAGAGATGTGTTAGAGATGTATCAGAGAGATTATAGAGATGTTTAAGAGATATGTCAGATAGATTTCAGTGATGTGTCAGGGAGCTGTCAGAGAGATTTCAGAGATATGTCAGCTTGATTTCAGAGATGTGTCAGAGATGTGTCAGAGATATTTCGGAGATGTGTCAGAGATGTGTCATAGCGATTTAAGAGATGTTTAAGAGATGTGTCAGAGATGTTTCAGATATGCGTGAGAAAGGAGATGTGTCAGAGAGATTTCAGAGACCTGTCAGTGATATTTCAGAGATGTGTCAGAGAGTTGTCATAGAGATTTCAGAGATGTGTCAGAGATGTGTCAGAGAGCTGTCAGTGAGGAGATGTGTCAGACAGAAGTCAGAGAGAAGTCAGAGAGATTTCAGAGACCTGTCAGAAATATATCAGAGATGTGAAAGAGAGCTGTCACAGACATTTCAGAGATGTTTCAGAAATGTGTCAGAGAGATTTCAGAGATGTGTCAGAGACATGTCAGAGATATTTCAGAGATGTGTCCGAGAGCTGTCAGAGAGTTTTCAGAGATGTTTCAGAGACATTTCAGAGATGTGTCAGAGAGCTTTCAGAGAGCTTTCGGATATGTGTCAGAGATGTGTCATAGCAGTTTAAGTGATGTTTCAGAGATTTGTCAGAGATGTTTCAGAGATGCGTCAGAAAGGAGATGTGTCAGAGAGAAGTCAGAGAGCTGTCAGAGAGGAGATGTGTCAGGGAAAGTCAGAGCGCTGTCAGAGAGATTTCAGAGACCTGTCAGTGATATTTCAGAGATGTGTCAGAGAGATTTCAGAGATGTGTCAGAGAGCTGTCAGAGTGATTTCAGAGATGTGTCAGAGATGTGTCAGAGATGTTTCAGAGATGTGTCAGAGAGGAGATGTGTTAGAGAGAAGTCAGAGAGGTGTCTAAGTGAAGATGTGTCAGACAGAAGTCAGCGAACTGTCAGAGAGATTTCAGAGGCCTGTTGTAGATATATCAGAGATGTGTCAGAGAGCTGTCAGAGATATTTCAGAGATGTCAGAGACATTTCAGTGATGTGTCAGATGTTTTCAGAGATGTGTCAGAGAGCTGTCAGAGAGATTTCAGAGATGTGTCAGAGAGCTGTCAGAGAGATTTCAGAGATATGTCAGAGATGTGTCAAAGAGATTTCAGAGATGTGTCAGAGACATTTCAATGATGTGTCAGAGATGTGTCAGAGAGATTTCAGAGATGTGTCATAGATGTCTCAGAGTTCTTTCAGAGATGTGTCTGAGATGTGTTAGAGAGATGTAAGAGATATGTCAGAGATGTGTCATATATATTTCAGAGATGTGTCAGATATGTGTCAGACAGATTTCAGAGATTTTTCAGCGAGCTGTCAGAGAGATTTCAGAGATGTGTCAAAGAGTTGCCACATATATTTCATATATGTGTCAGAGATTGTCAGAGAATATCAGACATGTGTCAGAGATGTGTCAGAGTGATTTCAGAGATTTGTCGAGAGATTTCAGAGATGTGTCAGATTGATTTCAGATATGTTTAAGACATGTGTCAGAGAGATTTCAGAGATGTGTCATAGCTTGTGTCCGAGAGATTTCAGAGATGTGTTAGAGATGTATCAGAGAGATTATAGAGATGTTTCAGAGATATGTCAGAGAGATTTCAGTAATGTGTCAGGGAGCTGTCAGAGAGATTTCAGAGATATGTCAGCTTGATTTCAGAGATGTGTCAGAGATGTGTCAGAGATATTTCGGAGATGTGTCAGAGATGTGTCATAGCGATTTAAGAGATGTTTAAGAGATGTGTCAGAGATGTTTCAGAGATGCGTCAGAGAGGAGATGTGTCAGAGAGATTTCAGGGACATGTCAGTTATATTTCAGAGATGTGTCAGAGAGTTTTCACAGAGATTTCAGAGATGTGTCAGAGATGTGTCAGAGGGATTTCAGAGATGTGTCAGAGAGCTGTCAGAGTGATTTCAGAGATGTTTCAGAGATGTGTCAGAGATGTGTCAGAGAGAAGTCAGAGAGAAGTCAGAGAGATTTCAGAGACCTGTCAGAGATATATCAGAGATGTGAAAGAGAGCTGTCACAGATATTTCAGAGATGTTTCAGAAATGTGTCAGAGAGATTTCAGAGATGTGTCAGAGACATGTCAGAGAGATTTCAGAGATGTGTCCGAGAGCTGTCAGATAGTTTTCCGAGATGTTTCAGAGAAATTTCAGAGATGTGTCAGAGAGCTTTCAGAGAGATTTCGGAGATGTGTCAGAGATGTGTCATAGCGGTTTAAGTGATGTTTCAGAGATTTGTCAGAAATGTTTCAGAGATGCGTCAGAAAGGAGATGTGTCAGGGAAAGTCAGAGCGCTGTCAGAGAGATTTCAGAGACCTGTTGTAGATATATCAGAGATGTTTCAGAGAGCTGTCAGAGATATTTCAGAGATGTGTCAGAGACATTTCAGTGATGTGTCAGATGTTTTCAGAGATGTGTCAGAGAGCTGTCAGAGAGATTTCAGAGATGTGTCAGAGAGCTGTCAGATAGATTTCAGAGATGTGTCAGAGATGTGTCAAAGAGATTTCAGAGATGTGTCAGAGAGCTGTCAGAGATGTGTCATAGATGTCTCAGAGTGCTTTCAGAGATGTGTCAGAGATATGTCAGAGAGATTTCAGAGATATCTCAGAGATGTGTCAGATACATTTCAGAAATGTGCCAGAGAGCTGTCAAAATGATTTCTGAGATGTGTCAGAGATGTGTCAGACAGATTTCAAAGATTTGTCAGAGAGCTGTCAGAGAGATTTCAGAGATGTGTCAGAGAGCTGTCAGAGATATTTCAGAGATGTATCAGATATGTGTCAGAGATGTGTCAGAGAGTTTTCAGAGATGTGTCAGAGAGCTGTCAGAGAGATTTCAGAGATGTGTCAGAGATGTGTCAAAGAGATTTCAGAGATGTGTCAGAGATGTGTCAAAGACATTTCAGAGATGTGTCATAGATGTCTCTGAGTTCTTTCAGAAATGTGTCAGAGATGTGTAAGAGAGTTTTCAGAGATGTGTGAGACATGTGTTAGAGAGATTTCAGAGACGTGTCAGAGATGTGTTAGAGAGATTTCAGAGATGTTGAAGAGATGTGTCAGAGAGATTTCAGAGATGTGTCAGAGCTTGGGTCTGAGAGAATTCAGAGATGTGTCAGAGAGCTGTCAGAGTGATTTCAGAGATGTGTCAGAGATGTGTCAGAGAGATTTCAGAGATGTGTCATTGATGTCTCAGAGTACTTTCAGAGATGTGTCAGAGATGTCAGAGAGATTTCAGAGATGTGCCAGAGAGCTGTCACATATATTTCAGAGATGTGTCAGAGATGTGTCAGACAGATTTCAGAGATTTTTCAGAGAGCTGTCAGAGAGATTTCAGAGATGTGTCAGAGATGTGTCAGAGAATTTCAGAGATGTGTCAGAGATATGTAAGAGTGATTTCAGAGATTTGTCAGAGAGATTTCAGAGATGTGTCAGAGAGATTTCAGAGATGTTTAAGACATGTGTCCGAGAGATTTCAGAGATGTGTCAGAACTTGTGTCAGAGAGATATCAGAGATGTGTTAGAGATGTATCGAGAGATTTCAGAGATGTTTAAGAGATATGTCAGAGAGATTTCACTGATGTGTCAAAGAGCTGTCACAGACATTTCAGAGATATGTCAGCTTGATGTTTCAGATATGCGTGTGAAAGGAGATGTGTCAGAGAGAAGTCAGAGAGGTGTCAGAGAGGAGATGTCTCAGGGAAAGTCAGAGAGCTGTCAGAGAGATTTCAGAGACCTGTCAGTGATATTTCAGAGATGTGTCAGAGAGTTGTCACAGAGATTTCAGAGATGTGTCAGAGATGTGTCAGAGGGATTTCAGAGATGTGTCAGAGAGCTGTCAGAGTTATTTCAGAGATGTTTCAGAGATGTGTCAGAGATGTGTTAGAGAGATGTCAGAGAGCTGTTAGTGAGGATATGTGTCAGACAGAAATCAGAGAGCTGTCAGAGAGATTTCAGAGACCTGTCAGAGATATATCAGAGATGTGAAAGAGAGCTGTCACAGACATTTCAGAGATGTTTCAGAAATGTGTCAGAGAGATTTCAGAGATGTGTCAGAGACATGTCAGAGATATTTCAGAGATGTGTCCAAGAGATTTCAGAGATGTTTCAGAGATATTTCAGAGATGTGTCAGAGATGTGTCAGAGACATTTCAGTGATGTGTCAGAGATGTGTCAGAGAGATTTCAGAGATGTGTCATAGATGTTTCAGAGTTCTTTCAGAGATGTGTCAGAGATATGTCAGAGAGATTTCAGAGATATCTCAGAGATGTGTCAGAAAGATTTCAGAGATGTGCCAGAGAGCTGTCAAAGTGATTTCTGAGATGTGTCAGAGATGTGTCAGACAGATTTCAAAGATTTGTCAGAGAGATGTCAGAGAGATTTCAGAGATGTGTCAGAGAGCTGTCAGAGATATTTCAGAGATGTGTCAGAGATGTGTCAAAGAGATTTCAGAGATGTGTCAGAGAGCTGTCAGAGACATTTCAATGATGTGTCAGAGATGTCAGAGAGATTTCAGAGATGTGTCATAGATGTCTCAGAGATGTGTCAAAGAGATTTCAGAGATGTGTCAGAGACATGTCAGAGATATTTCAGAGATGTGTCCGAGAGCTGTCAGAGAGATTTCAGAGATGTTTCAGAGATATTTCAGAGATGTGTCAGAGATGTGTCAAATTGATTTCCGAGATGTGTCAGAGATGTGTCAAAGAAATGTCAGAGATGTGTCAGAGAGATTTCAGAGACATTTCAGAGATATGTCAACTTGATTTCAGAAATGTGTCAGAGAGCTTTCAGAGAGATTTCGGAGATATGTCAGAGATGTGTCATAGCGGTTTAAGTGATGTTTCAGAGATTTGTTAGAGATGTTTCAGAGATGCGTCAGAAAGGAGATGTGTCAGGGAAAGTCAGAGAGCTGTCAGAGAGATTTCAGAGACATGTCAGTGATATTTCAGACATGTGTCAGAAATATTTCAGAGATGTGTCAGAGAGCTGTCAGAGTGATTTCAGAGATGTGACAGAGATGTGTTAGAGATGTTTCAGAGATGTGTCAGAGAGGAGATGTGTTAGAGAGAAGTCAGAGAGGTGTCTAAGTGAAGATGTGTCAGACAGAAGTCAGCGAACTGTCAGAGAGATTTCAGAACCTGTTGTAGATATATCAGATATGTGTCAGAGAGCTGTCGGAGGTATTTCAGAGATGTGTCAGAGATGTGTCAGAGAGATTTCAGAGATGTGTCAGAGACATTTCAGTGATGTGTAAGAGATGTGTCAGAGAGATTTCAGAGATGTGTCATAGATGTATCAGAGTTCTTTCAGAGATGTGTCAGAGATATGTCAGAGAGATTTCAGAGATATCTCAGAGATGTGTCAGATAGATTTCAGAGATATGCCAGAGAGCTGTCAAAGTGATTTCTGAGATGTGTCAGAGAGCTGTCAGAGAGATTTCAGAGATGTGTCAGAGATGTGTCAAAGAGATTTCAGAGATGTGTCAGAGAGCTGTCAGATACATTTCAATTATGTGTCAGAGATGTCAGAGAGATTTCTGAGATGTGTCTGAGCGCTATCAGAGAGATTTCAGAGATGTGTCAGAGACATTTCAGTGATGTGTCAGAGAGATTTCAGAGATGTGTCATAGATGTCTCAGAGTTCTTTCAGAGATGTGTCAGAGATGTGTCAAAGAGATTTCAGAGATGTGTCAGAGACATGTCAGAGATATTTCAGAGATGTGTCCGAGAGCTGTCAGAGAGATTTCAGAGATGTTTCAGAGATATTTCAGAGATGTGTCAGAGATGTGTCAAATTGATTTCCGAGATGTGTCAGAGATGTGTCAAAGAGATTTCAGAGATGTGTCAGAGACATTTCAATGATGTGTCAGAGAGATTTCAGAGATGTGTCATAGATGTCTCAGAGTTCTTTCAGAGATGTGTCTGAGATGTGTTAGAGAGATGTAAGAGATATGTCAGAGATGTGTCATATATATTTCAGAGATGTGTCAGATATGTGTCAGACAGATTTCAGAGATTTTTCAGCGAGCTGTCAGAGAGATTTCAGAGATGTGTCAAAGAGTTGCCACATATATTTCATATATGTGTCAGAGATGTGTCAGAGAATATCAGACATGTGTCAGAGATGTGTCAGAGTGATTTCAGAGATTTGTCAGAGAGATTTCAGAGATGTGTCAGATTGATTTCAGATATGTTTAAGACATGTGTCAGAGAGATTTCAGAGATGTGTCATAGCTTGTGTCCGAGAGATTTCAGAGATGTGTTAGAGATGTATCAGAGAGATTATAGAGATGTTTCAGAGATATGTCAGAGAGATTTCAGTGATGTGTCAGGGAGCTGTCAGAGAGATTTCAGAGATATGTCAGCTTGATTTCAGAGATGTGTCAGAGATGTGTCAGAGATATTTCGGAGATGTGTCAGAGATGTGTCATAGCGATTTAAGAGATGTTTAAGAGATGTGTCAGAGATGTTTCAGAGATCGTCAGAGAGGAGATGTGTCAGAGAGATTTCACAGAGATTTCAGAGATGTGTCAGAGATGTGTCAGAGGGATTTCACAGAGATTTCAGAGATGTGTCAGAGATGTGTCAGAGGGATTTCAGAGATGTGTCAGAGAGCTGTCAGAGTGATTTCAGAGATGTTTCAGAGATGTGTCAGAGATGTGTCAGAGAGAAGTCAGAGAGAAGTCAGAGAGATTTCAGAGACCTGTCAGAGATATATCAGAGATGTGAAAGAGAGCTGTCACAGATATTTCAGAGATGTTTCAGAAATGTGTCAGAGAGATTTCAGAGATGTGTCAGAGACATGTCAGAGAGATTTCAGAGATGTGTCCGAGAGCTGTCAGATAGTTTTCAGAGATGTTTCAGAGAAATTTCAGAGATGTGTCAGAGAGCTTTCAGAGAGATTTCGGAGATGTGTCAGAGATATGTCATAGCGGTTTAAGTGATGTTTCAGAGATTTGTCAGAAATGTTTCAGAGATGCGTCAGAAAGGAGATGTGTCAGGGAAAGTCAGAGCGCTGTCAGAGAGATTTCAGAGACCTGTTGTAGATATATCAGAGATGTTTCAGAGAGCTGTCAGAGATATTTCAGAGATGTGTCAGAGACATTTCAGTGATGTGTCAGATGTTTTCAGAGATGTGTCAGAGAGCTGTCAGAGAGATTTCAGAGATGTGTCAGAGAGCTGTCAGATAGATTTCAGAGATGTGTCAGAGATGTGTCAAAGAGATTTCAGAGATGTGTCAGAGAGCTGTCAGAGATGTGTCATAGATGTCTCAGAGTTCTTTCAGAGATGTGTCAGAGATATGTCAGAGAGATTTCAGAGATATCTCAGAGATGTGTCAGATACATTTCAGAAATGTGCCAGAGAGCTGTCAAAATGATTTCTGAGATGTGTCAGAGATGTGTCAGACAGATTTCAAAGATTTGTCAGAGAGCTGTCAGAGAGATTTCAGAGATGTGTCAGAGAGCTGTCAGAGATATTTCAGAGATGTATCAGATATGTGTCAGAGATGTGTCAGAGAGTTTTCAGAGATGTGTCAAAGAGCTGTCAGAGAGATTTCAGAGATGTGTCAGAGATGTGTCAAAGAGATTTCAGAGATGTGTCAGAGATGTGTCAAAGACATTTCAGAGATGTGTCATAGATGTCTCTGAGTTCTTTCAGAAATGTGTCAGAGATGTGTAAGAGAGTTTTCAGAGATGTGTGAGACATGTGTTAGAGAGATTTCAGAGACGTGTCAGAGATGTGTTAGAGAGATTTCAGAGATGTTGAAGAGATGTGTCAGAGAGATTTCAGAGATGTGTCAGAGCTTGGGTCTGAGAGAATTCAGAGATGTGTCAGAGAGCTGTCAGAGTGATTTCAGAGATGTGTCAGAGATGTGTCAGAGAGATTTCAGAGATGTGTCATTGATGTCTCAGAGTACTTTCAGAGATGTGTCAGAGATGTGTCAGAGAGATTTCAGAGATGTGCCAGAGAGCTGTCACATATATTTCAGAGATGTGTCAGAGATGTGTCAGACAGATTTCAGAGATTTTTCAGAGAGCTGTCAGAGAGATTTCAGAGATGTGTCAGAGATGTGTCAGAGAATTTCAGAGATGTGTCAGAGATATGTAAGAGTGATTTCAGAGATTTGTCAGAGAAATTTCAGAGATGTGTCAGAGAGATTTCAGAGATGTTTAAGACATGTGTCCGAGAGATTTCAGAGATGTGTCAGAACTTGTGTCAGAGAGATATCAGAGATGTGTTAGAGATGTATCAGAGAGATTTCAGAGATGTTTAAGAGATATGTCAGAGAGATTTCACTGATGTGTCAAAGAGCTGTCACAGACATTTCAGAGATATGTCAGCTTGATGTTTCAGATATGCGTGTGAAAGGAGATGTGTCAGAGAGAAGTCAGAGCGGTGTCAGAGAGGAGATGTCTCAGGGAAAGTCAGAGAGCTGTCAGAGAGATTTCAGAGACCTGTCAGTGACATTTCAGAGATGTGTCAGAGAGTTGTCACAGAGATTTCAGAGATGTGTCAGAGATGTGTCAGAGGGATTTCAGAGATGTGTCAGAGAGCTGTCAGAGTTATTTCAGAGATGTTTCAGAGATGTGTCAGAGATGTGTTAGAGAGATGTCAGAGAGCTGTCAGTGAGGATATGTGTCAGACAGAAATCAGAGAGCTGTCAGAGAGATTTCAGAGACCTGTCAGAGATATATCAGAGATGTGAAAGAGAGCTGTCACAGACATTTCAGAAATGTTTCAGAAATGTGTCAGAGAGATTTCAGAGATGTGTCAGAGACATGTCAGAGATATTTCAGAGATGTGTCCAAGAGATTTCAGAGATGTTTCAGAGATATTTCAGAGATGTGTCAGAGATGTGTCAGAGACATTTCAGTGATGTCAGAGATGTGTCAGAGAGATTTCAGAGATGTGTCATAGATGTTTCAGAGTTCTTTCAGAGATGTGTCAGAGATATGTCGAGAGATTTCAGAGATATCTCAGAGATGTGTCAGATAGATTTCAGAGATGTGCCAGAGAGCTGTCAAAGTGATTTCTGAGATGTGTCAGAGATGTGTCAGACAGATTTCAAAGATTTGTCAGAGAGATGTCAGAGAGATTTCAGAGATGTGTCAGAGAGCTGTCAGAGATATTTCAGAGATGTGTCAGAGATGTGTCAAAGAGATTTCAGAGATGTGTCAGAGAGCTGTCAGAGACATTTCAATGATGTGTCAGAGATGTCAGAGAGATTTCAGAGATGTGTCATAGATGTCTCAGAGATGTGTCAAAGAGATTTCAGAGATGTGTCAGAGACATGTCAGAGATATTTCAGAGATGTGTCCGAGAGCTGTCAGAGAGATTTCAGAGATGTTTCAGAGATATTTCAGAGATGTGTCAGAGATGTGTCAAATTGATTTCCGAGATGTGTCAGAGATGTGTCAAAGAAATGTCAGAGATGTGTCAGAGAGATTTCAGAGACATTTCAGAGATATGTCAACTTGATTTCAGAAATGTGTCAGAGAGCTTTCAGAGAGATTTCGGAGATATGTCAGAGATGTGTCATAGCGGTTTAAGTGATGTTTCAGAGATTTGTTAGAGATGTTTCAGAGATGCGTCAGAAAGGAGATGTGTCAGGGAAAGTCAGAGAGCTGTCAGAGAGATTTCAGAGACATGTCAGTGATATTTCAGACATGTGTCAGAAATATTTCAGAGATGTGTCAGAGAGCTGTCAGAGTGATTTCAGAGATGTGACAGAGATGTGTTAGAGATGTTTCAGAGATGTGTCAGAGAGGAGATGTGTTAGAGAGAAGTCAGAGAGGTGTCTAAGTGAAGATGTGTCAGACAGAAGTCAGCGAACTGTCAGAGAGATTTCAGAACCTGTTGTAGATATATCAGATATGTGTCAGAGAGCTGTCGGAGGTATTTCAGAGATGTGTCAGAGATGTGTCAGAGAGATTTCAGAGATGTGTCAGAGACATTTCAGTGATGTGTAAGAGATGTGTCAGAGAGATTTCAGAGATGTGTCATAGATGTATCAGAGTTCTTTCAGAGATGTGTCAGAGATATGTCAGAGAGATTTCAGAGATATCTCAGAGATGTGTCAGATAGATTTCAGAGATATGCCAGAGAGCTGTCAAAGTGATTTCTGAGATGTGTCAGAGAGCTGTCAGAGAGATTTCAGAGATGTGTCAGAGATGTGTCAAAGAGATTTCAGAGATGTGTCAGAGAGCTGTCAGATACATTTCAATTATGTGTCAGAGATGTCAGAGAGATTTCTGAGATGTGTCTGAGCGCTATCAGAGAGATTTCAGAGATGTGTCAGAGACATTTCAGTGATGTGTCAGAGAGATTTCAGAGATGTGTCATAGATGTCTCAGAGTTCTTTCAGAGATGTGTCAGAGATGTGTCAAAGAGATTTCAGAGATGTGTCAGAGACATGTCAGAGATATTTCAGAGATGTGTCCGAGAGCTGTCAGAGAGATTTCAGAGATGTTTCAGAGATATTTCAGAGATGTGTCAGAGATGTGTCAAATTGATTTCCGAGATGTGTCAGAGATGTGTCAAAGAAATTTCAGAGATGTGTCAGAGAGATTTCAGAGACATTTCAGAGATATGTCAACTTGATTTCAGAAATGTGTCAGAGAGCTTTCAGAGAGATTTCGGAGATATGTCAGAGATGTGTCATAGCGGTTTAAGTGATGTTTCAGAGATTTGTTAGAGATGTTTCAGAGATGCGTCAGAAAGGAGATGTGTCAGGGAAAGTCAGAGAGCTGTCAGAGAGATTTCAGAGACATGTCAGTGATATTTCAGACATGTGTCAGAAATATTTCAGAGATGTGTCAGAGAGCTGTCAGAGTGATTTCAGAGATGTGACAGAGATGTGTTAGAGATGTTTCAGAGACATTTCAGAGATATGTCAACTTGATTTCAGAAATGTGTCAGAGAGCTTTCAGAGAGATTTCGGAGATATGTCAGAGATGTGTCATAGCGGTTTAAGTGATGTTTCAGAGATTTGTCAGAAATGTTTCAGAGATGCGTCAGAAAGGAGATGTGTCAGGGAAAGTCAGAGCGCTGTCAGAGAGATTTCAGAGACCTGTTGTAGATATATCAGAGATGTTTCAGAGAGCTGTCAGAGATATTTCAGAGATGTGTCAGAGACATTTCAGTGATGTGTCAGATGTTTTCAGAGATGTGTCAGAGAGCTGTCAGAGAGATTTCAGAGATGTGTCAGAGAGCTGTCAGATAGATTTCAGAGATGTGTCAGAGATGTGTCAAAGAGATTTCAGAGATGTGTCAGAGAGCTGTCAGAGATGTGTCATAGATGTCTCAGAGTTCTTTCAGAGATGTGTCAGAGATATGTCAGAGAGATTTCAGAGATATCTCAGAGATGTGTCAGATACATTTCAGAAATGTGCCAGAGAGCTGTCAAAATGATTTCTGAGATGTGTCAGAGATGTGTCAGACAGATTTCAAAGATTTGTCAGAGAGCTGTCAGAGAGATTTCAGAGATGTGTCAGAGAGCTGTCAGAGATATTTCAGAGATGTATCAGATATGTGTCAGAGATGTGTCAGAGAGTTTTCAGAGATGTGTCAGAGAGCTGTCAGTGAGATTTCAGAGATGTGTCAGAGATGTGTCAAAGAGATTTCAGAGATGTGTCAGAGATGTGTCAGAGACATTTCAGAGATGTGTCAGAGATGTGTAAGAGAGTTTTCAGAGATGTGTGAGACATGTGTTAGAGAGATTTCAGAGACGTGTCAGAGATGTGTTAGAGAGATTTCAGAGATGTTGAAGAGATGTGTCAGAGAGATTTCAGAGATGTGTCAGAGCTTGGGTCTGAGAGAATTCAGAGATGTGTCAGAGAGCTGTCAGAGTGATTTCAGAGATGTGTCAGAGATGTGTCAGAGAGATTTCAGAGATGTGTCATTGATGTCTCAGAGTACTTTCAGACATGTGTCAGAGATGTGTCAGAGAGATTTCAGAGATGTGCCAGAGAGCTGTCACATATATTTCAGAGATGTGTCAGAGATGTGTCAGACAGATTTCAGAGATTTTTCAGAGAGCTGTCAGAGAGATTTCAGAGATGTGTCAGAGATGTGTCAGAGAATTTCAGAGATGTGTCAGAGATATGTAAGAGTGATTTCAGAGATTTGTCAGAGAGATTTCAGAGATGTGTCAGAGAGATTTCAGAGATGTTTAAGACATGTGTCCGAGAGATTTCAGAGATGTGTCAGAACTTGTGTCAGAGAGATATCAGAGATGTGTTAGAGATGTATCAGAGAGATTTCAGAGATGTTTAAGAGATATGTCAGAGAGATTTCACTGATGTGTCAAAGAGCTGTCACAGACATTTCAGAGATATGTCAGCTTGATGTTTCAGATATGCGTGTGAAAGGAGATGTGTCAGAGAGAAGTCAGAGAGGTGTCAGAGAGATTTCAGAGATGTGTCAGAGATGTGTCAGAGAGATTTCAGAGATGTGTCAGAGACATTTCAGTGATGTGTAAGAGATGTGTCAGAGAGATTTCAGAGATGTGTCATAGATGTATCAGAGTTCTTTCAGAGATGTGTCAGAGATATGTCAGAGAGATTTCAGA
Organism: Coregonus clupeaformis; assembly: GCF_020615455.1. NCBI lineage: Eukaryota > Metazoa > Chordata > Actinopteri > Salmoniformes > Salmonidae > Coregonus > Coregonus clupeaformis. The sequence goes on from NC_059192.1 coordinate 3,720,170, forward strand.
GATATCTCAGAGATGTGTCAGATAGATTTCAGAGATATGCCAGAGAGCTGTCAAAGTGATTTCTGAGATGTGTCAGAGAGCTGTCAGAGAGATTTCAGAGATGTGTCAGAGATGTGTCAAAGAGATTTCAGAGATGTGTCAGAGAGCTGTCAGATACATTTCAATTATGTGTCAGAGATGTCAGAGAGATTTCTGAGATGTGTCTGAGCGCTATCAGAGAGATTTCAGAGATGTGTCAGAGACATTTCAGTGATGTGTCAGAGAGATTTCAGAGATGTGTCATAGATGTCTCAGAGTTCTTTCAGAGATGTGTCAGAGATGTGTCAAAGAGATTTCAGAGATGTGTCAGAGACATGTCAGAGATATTTCAGAGATGTGTCCGAGAGCTGTCAGAGAGATTTCAGAGATGTTTCAGAGATATTTCAGAGATGTGTCAGAGATGTGTCAAATTGATTTCCGAGATGTGTCAGAGATGTGTCAAAGAGATTTCAGAGATGTGTCAGAGACATTTCAATGATGTGTCAGAGAGATTTCAGAGATGTGTCATAGATGTCTCAGAGTTCTTTCAGAGATGTGTCTGAGATGTGTTAGAGAGATGTAAGAGATATGTCAGAGATGTGTCATATATATTTCAGAGATGTGTCAGATATGTGTCAGACAGATTTCAGAGATTTTTCAGCGAGCTGTCAGAGAGATTTCAGAGATGTGTCAGAGTTGCCACATATATTTCATATATGTGTCAGAGATGTGTCAGAGAATATCAGACATGTGTCAGAGATGTGTCAGAGTGATTTCAGAGATTTGTCAGAGAGATTTCAGAGATGTGTCAGATTGATTTCAGATATGTTTAAGACATGTGTCAGAGAGATTTCAGAGATGTGTCATAGCTTGTGTCCGAGAGATTTCAGAGATGTGTTAGAGATGTATCAGAGAGATTATAGAGATGTTTCAGAGATATGTCAGAGAGATTTCAGTGATGTGTCAGGGAGCTGTCAGAGAGATTTCAGAGATATGTCAGCTTGATTTCAGAGATGTGTCAGAGATGTGTCAGAGATATTTCGGAGATGTGTCAGAGATGTGTCATAGCGATTTAAGAGATGTTTAAGAGATGTGTCAGAGATGTTTCAGAGATGCGTCAGAGAGGAGATGTGTCAGAGAGATTTCACAGAGATTTCAGAGATGTGTCAGAGATGTGTCAGAGGGATTTCACAGAGATTTCAGAGATGTGTCAGAGATGTGTCAGAGGGATTTCAGAGATGTGTCAGAGAGCTGTCAGAGTGATTTCAGAGATGTTTCAGAGATGTGTCAGAGATGTGTCAGAGAGAAGTCAGAGAGAAGTCAGAGAGATTTCAGAGACCTGTCAGAGATATATCAGAGATGTGAAAGAGAGCTGTCACAGATATTTCAGAGATGTTTCAGAAATGTGTCAGAGAGATTTCAGAGATGTGTCAGAGACATGTCAGAGAGATTTCAGAGATGTGTCAGAGCTGTCAGATAGTTTTCAGAGATGTTTTCAGAGAAATTGTCAGAGAGATGTGTCAGAGAGAGCTTTCAGAGAGATTTCGGAGATGTGTCAGAGATATGTCATAGCGGTTTAAGTGATGTTTCAGAGATTTGTCAGAAATGTTTCAGAGATGCGTCAGAAAGGAGATGTGTCAGAGAAAGTCAGAGCGCTGTCAGAGAGATTTCAGAGACCTGTTGTAGATATATCAGAGATGTTTCAGAGAGCTGTCAGAGATATTTCAGAGATGTGTCAGAGACATTTCAGTGATGTGTCAGATGTTTTCAGAGATGTGTCAGAGAGCTGTCAGAGAGATTTCAGAGATGTGTCAGAGAGCTGTCAGATAGATTTCAGAGATGTGTCAGAGATGTGTCAAAGAGATTTCAGAGATGTGTCAGAGAGCTGTCAGAGATGTGTCATAGATGTCTCAGAGTTCTTTCAGGAGATGTGTCAGAGATATGTCAGAGAGATTTCAGAGATATCTCAGAGATGTGTCAGATACATTTCAGAAATGTGCCAGAGAGCTGTCAAAATGATTTCTGAGATGTGTCAGAGATGTGTCAGACAGATTTCAGAGATGTGTCAGAGAGCTGTCAGAGAGATTTCAGAGATGTGTCAGAGAGCTGTCAGAGATATTTCAGAGATGTATCAGATATGTGTCAGAGATGTGTCAGAGAGTTTTCAGAGATGTGTCAAAGAGCTGTCGAGAGATTTCAGAGATGTGTCAGAGATGTGTCAAAGAGATTTCAGAGATGTGTCAGAGATGTGTCAAAGACATTTCAGAGATGTGTCATAGATGTCTCTGAGTTCTTTCAGAAATGTGTCAGAGATGTGTAAGAGAGTTTTCAGAGATGTGAGACATGTGTTAGAGAGATTTCAGAGACGTGTCAGAGATGTGTTAGAGATTTCAGAGATGTTGAAGAGATGTGTCAGAGAGATTTCAGAGATGTGTCAGAGCTTGGGTCTGAGAGAATTCAGAGATGTGTCAGAGAGCTGTCAGAGTGATTTCAGAGATGTGTCAGAGATGTGTCAGAGAGATTTCAGAGATGTGTCATTGATGTCTCAGAGTACTTTCAGAGATGTGTCAGAGATGTGTCAGAGAGATTTCAGAGATGTGCCAGAGAGCTGTCACATATATTTCAGAGATGTGTCAGAGATGTGTCAGACAGATTTCAGAGATTTTTCAGAGAGCTGTCAGAGAGATTTCAGAGATGTGTCAGAGATGTGTCAGAGAATTTCAGAGATGTGTCAGAGATATGTAGAGTGATTTCAGAGATTTGTCAGAGAAATTTCAGAGATGTGTCAGAGAGATTTCAGAGATGTTTAAGACATGTGTCCGAGAGATTTCAGAGATGTCAGAACTTGTGTCAGAGAGATATCAGAGATGTGTTAGAGATGTATCAGAGAGATTTCAGAGATGTTTAAGAGATATGTCAGAGAGATTTCACTGATGTGTCAAAGAGCTGTCACAGACATTTCAGAGATATGTCAGCTTGATGTTTCAGATATGCGTGTGAAAGGAGATGTGTCAGAGAGAAGTCAGAGCGGTGTCAGAGAGGAGATGTCTCAGGGAAAGTCAGAGAGCTGTCAGAGAGATTTCAGAGACCTGTCAGTGACATTTCAGAGATGTGTCAGAGAGTTGTCACAGAGATTTCAGAGATGTGTCAGAGATGTGTCAGAGGGATTTCAGAGATGTGTCAGAGAGCTGTCAGAGTTATTTCAGAGATGTTTCAGAGATGTGTCAGAGATGTGTTAGAGAGATGTCAGAGAGCTGTCAGTGAGGATATGTGTCAGACAGAAATCAGAGAGCTGTCAGAGAGATTTCAGAGACCTGTCAGAGATATATCAGAGATGTGAAGAGAGCTGTCACAGACATTTCAGAAATGTTTCAGAAATGTGTCAGAGAGATTTCAGAGATGTGTCAGAGACATGTCAGAGATATTTCAGAGATGTGTCCAAGAGATTTCAGAGATGTTTCAGAGATATTTCAGAGATGTGTCAGAGATGTGTCAGAGACATTTCAGTGATGTGTCAGAGATGTGTCAGAGAGATTTCAGAGATGTGTCATAGATGTTTCAGAGTTCTTTCAGAGATGTGTCAGAGATATGTCAGAGAGATTTCAGAGATATCTCAGAGATGTGTCAGATAGATTTCAGAGATGTGCCAGAGAGCTGTCAAAGTGATTTCTGAGATGTGTCAGAGATGTGTCAGACAGATTTCAAAGATTTGTCAGAGAGATGTCAGAGAGATTTCAGAGATGTGTCAGAGAGCTGTCAGAGATATTTCAGAGATGTGTCAGAGATGTGTCAAAGAGATTTCAGAGATGTGTCAGAGAGCTGTCAGAGACATTTCAATGATGTGTCAGAGATGTCAGAGAGATTTCAGAGATGTGTCATAGATGTCTCAGAGATGTGTCAAAGAGATTTCAGAGATGTGTCAGAGACATGTCAGAGATATTTCAGAGATGTGTCCGAGAGCTGTCAGAGAGATTTCAGAGATGTTTCAGAGATATTTCAGAGATGTGTCAGAGATGTGTCAAATTGATTTCGAGATGTGTCAGAGATGTGTCAAAGAAATGTCAGAGATGTGTCAGAGAGATTTCAGAGACATTTCAGAGATATGTCAACTTGATTTCAGAAATGTGTCAGAGAGCTTTCAGAGAGATTTCGGAGATATGTCAGAGATGTGTCATAGCGGTTTAAGTGATGTTTCAGAGATTTGTTAGAGATGTTTCAGAGATGCGTCAGAAAGGAGATGTGTCAGGAAAGTCAGAGAGCTGTCAGAGAGATTTCAGAGACATGTCAGTGATATTTCAGACATGTGTCAGAAATATTTCAGAGATGTGTCAGAGAGCTGTCAGAGTGATTTCAGAGATGTGACAGAGATGTGTTAGAGATGTTTCAGAGATGTGTCAGAGAGGAGATGTGTTAGAGAGAAGTCAGAGAGGTGTCTAAGTGAAGATGTGTCAGACAGAAGTCAGCGAACTGTCAGAGAGATTTCAGAACCTGTTGTAGATATATCAGATATGTGTCAGAGAGCTGTCGGAGGTATTTCAGAGATGTGTCAGAGATGTGTCAGAGAGATTTCAGAGATGTGTCAGAGACATTTCAGTGATGTGTAAGAGATGTGTCAGAGAGATTTCAGAGATGTGTCATAGATGTATCAGAGTTCTTTCAGAGATGTGTCAGAGATATGTCAGAGAGATTTCAGAGATATCTCAGAGATGTGTCAGATAGATTTCAGAGATATGCCAGAGAGCTGTCAAAGTGATTTCTGAGATGTGTCAGAGAGCTGTCAGAGAGATTTCAGAGATGTGTCAGAGATGTGTCAAAGAGATTTCAGAGATGTGTCAGAGAGCTGTCAGATACATTTCAATTATGTGTCAGAGATGTCAGAGAGATTTCTGAGATGTGTCTGAGCGCTATCAGAGAGATTTCAGAGATGTGTCAGAGACATTTCAGTGATGTGTCAGAGAGATTTCAGAGATGTGTCATAGATGTCTCAGAGTTCTTTCAGAGATGTGTCAGAGATGTGTCAAAGAGATTTCAGAGATGTGTCAGAGACATGTCAGAGATATTTCAGAGATGTGTCCGAGAGCTGTCAGAGAGATTTCAGAGATGTTTCAGAGATATTTCAGAGATGTGTCAGAGATGTGTCAAATTGATTTCCGAGATGTGTCAGAGATGTGTCAAAGAAATTTCAGAGATGTGTCAGAGAGATTTCAGAGACATTTCAGAGATATGTCAACTTGATTTCAGAAATGTGTCAGAGAGCTTTCAGAGAGATTTCGGAGATATGTCAGAGATGTGTCATAGCGGTTTAAGTGATGTTTCAGAGATTTGTTAGAGATGTTTCAGAGATGCGTCAGAAAGGAGATGTGTCAGGGAAAGTCAGAGAGCTGTCAGAGAGATTTCAGAGACATGTCAGTGATATTTCAGACATGTGTCAGAAATATTTCAGAGATGTGTCAGAGAGCTGTCAGAGTGATTTCAGAGATGTGACAGAGATGTGTTCAGAGATGTTTCAGAGAGACATTTCAGAGATATGTCAACTTGATTTCAGAGAATGTGTCAGAGAGCTTTCAGAGAGATTTCGGAGATATGTCAGAGATGTGTCATAGCGGTTTAAGTGATGTTTCAGAGATTTGTCAGAGATGTTTCAGAGATGCGTCAGAAAGGGGAGATGTGTCAGGAAAGTCAGAGCGCTGTCAGAGAGATTTCAGAGACCTGTTGTAGATATATCAGAGATGTTTCAGAGAGCTGTCAGAGATATTTCAGAGATGTGTCAGAGACATTTCAGTGATGTGTCAGATGTTTTCAGAGATGTGTCAGAGAGCTGTCAGAGAGATTTCAGAGATGTGTCAGAGAGCTGTCAGATAGATTTCAGAGATGTGTCAGAGATGTGTCAAAGAGATTTCAGAGATGTGTCAGAGAGCTGTCAGAGATGTGTCATAGATGTCTCAGAGTTCTTTCAGAGATGTGTCAGAGATATGTCAGAGAGATTTCAGAGATATCTCAGAGATGTGTCAGATACATTTCAGAGATGTGCCAGAGAGCTGTCAAAATGATTTCTGAGATGTGTCAGAGATGTGTCAGACAGATTTCAGAGATTTGTCAGAGAGCTGTCAGAGAGATTTCAGAGATGTGTCAGAGAGCTGTCAGAGATATTTCAGAGATGTATCAGAGATGTGTCAGAGATGTGTCAGAGAGTTTTCAGAGATGTGTCAGAGATGCTGTCAGAGAGATTTCAGAGATGTGTCAGAGATGTGTCAAAGAGATTTCAGAGATGTGTCAGAGATGTGTCAGAGACATTTCAGAGATGTGTCAGAGATGTCTCTGAGTTCTTTCAGAAATGTGTCAGAGATGTGTCAGAGAGTTTTCAGAGATGTGTGAGAGATGTGTCAGAGAGATTTCAGAGACGTGTCAGAGATGTGTTAGAGAGATTTCAGAGATGTTGAAGAGATGTGTCAGAGAGATTTCAGAGATGTGTCAGAGCTTGGGTCTGAGAGAATTCAGAGATGTGTCAGAGAGCTGTCAGAGTGATTTCAGAGATGTGTCAGAGATGTGTCAGAGATTTCAGAGATGTGTCAGAGATGTCTCAGAGATACTTTCAGAGATGTGTCAGAGATGTGTCAGAGAGATTTCAGAGATGTGTCAGAGAGCTGTCAGATATATTTCAGAGATGTGTCAGAGATGTGTCAGACAGATTTCAGAGATTTTTCAGAGAGCTGTCAGAGAGATTTCAGAGATGTGTCAGAGATGTGTCAGAGAATTTCAGAGATGTGTCAGAGATATGTAAGAGTGATTTCAGAGATTTGTCAGAGAGATTTCAGAGATGTGTCAGAGAGATTTCAGAGATGTGTCAGAGAGTGTCCGAGAGATTTCGAGAGATGTGTCAGAGATGTCAGAGAGATATCAGAGATGTGTTAGAGATGTATCAGAGAGATTTCAGAGATGTTTAAGAGATATGTCAGAGAGATTTCACTGATGTGTCAAAGAGCTGTCAGAGACATTTCAGAGATATGTCAGCTTGATGTTTCAGATATGTCGATGTGTCGAAAGGAGATGTGTCAGAGAGAAGTCAGAGAGGTGTCAGAGAGATTTCAGAGATGTGTCAGAGATGTGTCAGAGAGATTTCAGAGATGTGTCAGAGACATTTCAGTGATGTGTAAGAGATGTGTCAGAGAGATTTCAGAGATGTGTCATAGATGTATCAGAGTTCTTTCAGAGATGTGTCAGAGATATGTCAGAGAGATTTCAGAGATATCTCAGAGATGTGTCAGATAGATTTCAGAGATATGCCAGAGAGCTGTCAAAGTGATTTCTGAGATGTGTCAGAGAGCTGTCAGAGAGATTTCAGAGATGTGTCAGAGATGTGTCAAAGAGATTTCAGAGATGTGTCAGAGAGCTGTCAGATACATTTCCAATTATGTGTCAGAGATGTCAGAGAGATTTCTGAGATGTGTCTGAGCGCTATCAGAGAGATTTCAGAGATGTGTCAGAGACATTTCAGTGATGTGTCAGAGAGATTTCAGAGATGTGTCATAGATGTCTCAGAGTTCTTTCAGAGATGTGTCAGAGATGTGTCAAAGAGATTTCAGAGATGTGTCAGAGACATGTCAGAGATATTTCAGAGATGTGTCCGAGAGCTGTCAGAGAGATTTCAGAGATGTTTCAGAGATATTTCAGAGATGTGTCAGAGATGTGTCAAATTGATTTCCGAGATGTGTCAGAGATGTGTCAAATAAATTTCAGAGATGTGTCAGAGAGATTTCAGAGACATTTCAGAGATATGTCAACTTGATTTCAGAAATGTGTCAGAGAGCTTTCAGAGAGATTTCGGAGATATGTCAGAGATGTGTCAAGCGGTTTAAGTGATGTTTCAGAGATTTGTTAGAGATGTTTCAGAGATGCGTCAGAAAGGAGATGTGTCAGGGAAAGTCAGAGAGCTGTCAGAGAGATTTCAGAGCATGTCAGTGATATTTCAGACATGTGTCAGAGATGAATTTCAGAGATGTGTCAGAGAGCTGTCAGAGTGATTTCAGAGATGTGACAGAGATGTGTTAGAGATGTTTCAGAGACATTTCAGAGATATGTCAAAATGATTTCAGAAATGTGTCAGAGAGCTTTCAGAGAGATTTCGGAGATATGTCAGAGATGTGTCATAGCGGTTTAAGTGATGTTTCAGAGATTTGTTAGAGATGTTTCAGAGATGCGTCAGAAAGGAGATGTGTCAGGAAAGTCAGAGAGCTGTCAGAGAGATTTCAGAGACATGTCAGTGATATTTCAGACATGTGTCAGAAATATTTCAGAGATGTGTCAGAGAGCTGTCAGAGTGATTTCAGAGATGTGTCAGAGATGTGTTAGAGATGTTTCAGAGATGTGTCAGAGAGGAGATGTGTCAGAGAGAAGTCAGAGAGGTGTCTAAGTGAAGATGTGTCAGACAGAAGTCAGCGAACTGTCAGAGAGATTTCAGAACCTGTTGTAGATATATCAGATATGTGTCAGAGAGCTGTCAGAGGTATTTCAGAGATGTGTCAGAGATGTGTCAGAGAGATTTCAGAGATGTGTCAGAGACATTTCAGTGATGTGTCAGAGAGATTTCAGAGATGTGTCATAGATGTCTCAGAGTTCTTTCAGAGATGTGTCAGAGATGTGTCAAAGAGATTTCAGAGATGTGTCAGAGACATTTCAATGATGTTTCAGAGATGTTAGAGAGATTTCAGAGATGTGTCATAGATGTGTCAGAGAGATTTCAGAGATGTGTAGAGAGCATGTCAGAGAGATTTCAGAGATATCTCAGAGATGTGTCAGAGATATTTCAGAGATGTGTCAGAGAGCTTTCAGAGTGATTTCAGAGATGTGTCAGAGATGTGTCAGAGGTATTTCAGAGATGTGTCAGAGATGTGTCAGAGAGATTTCAGAGATGTGTCAGAGATGTGTCAGAGAGATTTCAGAGATGTGTCAGAGAGATTTCAGAGATGTGTCATAGATGTATCAGAGTTCTTTCAGAGATGTGTCAGAGATATGTCAGAGAGATTTCTGAGATATCTCAGAGATGTGTCAGATAGATTTCAGAGATGTGCCAGAGAGCTGTCAAAGTGATTTCTGAGATGTGTCAGAGAGCTGTCAGAGAGATTTCAGAGATGTGTCAGAGATGTGTCAAAGAGATTTCAGAGATGTGTCAGAGAGCTGTCAGATACATTTCAATTATGTGTCAGAGATGTTAGAGAGATTTCTGAGATGTGTCTGAGAGCTATCAGAGAGATTTCAGAGATGTGTCAGAGACATTTCAGTGATGTGTCAGAGAGATTTCAGAGATGTGTCATAGATGTCTCAGAGTTCTTTCAGAGATGTGTCAGAGATGTGTCAAGAGATTTCAGAGATGTGTCAGAGACATTTCAATGATGTTTCAGAGATGTTAGAGAGATTTCAGAGATGTGTCATAGATGTGTCAGAGAGATTTCAGAGATGTATGAGACATGTGTCAGAGAGATTTCAGAGATATCTCAGAGATGTGTCAGAGATATTTCAGAGATGTGTCAGAGAGCTTTCAGAGTGATTTCAGAGATGTGTCAGAGATGTGTCAGAGGTATTTCAGAGATGTGTCAGAGATGTGTCAGAGAGATTTCAGAGATGTGTCAGAGATGTGTCAGAGAGATTTCAGAGATGTGTCAGAGAGATTTCAGAGATGTGTCATAGATGTCTCAGAGTTCTTTCAGAGATGTGTCAGAGATATGTCAGAGAGATTTCTGAGATATCTCAGAGATGTGTCAGATAGATTTCAGAGATGTGCCAGAGAGCTGTCAAAGTGATTTCTGAGATGTGTCAGAGAGCTGTCAGAGAGATTTCAGAGATGTGTCAGAGAGCTGTCAGATTCATTTAGAGATGTGTCAGAGATGTCAGAGAGATTTCTGAGATGTGTCAGAGAGCTATCAGAGAGATTTCAGAGATGTGTCAGAGATGTGTCAGAGAGATTTCAGAGATGTGTCAGAGACATTTCAGTGATGTGTCAGAGAGATTTCAGAGATGTGTCAGAGACATTTCAATGATGTGTCAGATAATTTCAGAGATGTGTCAGAGATGTGTCAGAGATGTTTCAAAGATGTGTCAGAGAGGAGATGTGTTAGAGAGAAGTCAGAGAGCTGTCAGAGATATATCAGAGATGTGAAAGAGAGCTGTCACAGACATTTCAGAGATATTTCAGAAATGTGTCAGAGAGATTTCAGATATGTGTCAGAGAGCTGTCAGAGGGATTTCGAAGATGTGTCAGAGATGTGTCATAGCGATTTAAGAGATGTTTCAGAGATGAGTCAGAGACGTTTCAGAATGCGTCAGAGAGGAGATGTGTCAGAGAGAAGTCAGAGAGCTGTCAGAGAGGAGATATGTCTTTGAGTAGTCAGAGAGCTGTCAGAGAGATTTCAGAGACCTGTCAGTGATATTTCAGAGATGTATCAGAGAGATTTCAGAAATTTTTCAGAGAGCTGTCAGAGAAATTTCAGAGATGTGTCAGAGATGTGTTAGAGAGATTTCAGAGATGTGTCAGATCGTTGTCAGATTGATTTCAGAGATGTTTCAGAAATGTGTCAGAGAGATTTCACAGAAGTGTCAGAGAGTTGTCAGAGAGATTTCGGAGATGTGTCAGAGATGTGTCATAGCAATTTAAGAGATGTTTCAGAGATGTGTCAGAGATGTTTCAGAGATGCGTCAGAGAGGAGATGTGTCAGAGAGAAGTCAGAGAGCTGTCAGAGAGATATCAGAGACCTGTCAGTTTTATTTCAGGATGTGTCAGAGAGATTTCAAAGATGTGTCAGAGATGTGTCAGAGATGTGTCAGAGATGTTTCAGAGATGTGTCAGATAGGTGATGTGTCAGAGAGAAGTCAGAGAGCTGTCAGAGAGGAGATGTGTCAGACAGAAGTCAGAGAGCTGTCACAGAGATTTCAGAGACCTGTCAGAGATATATCAGTGATTTGAAAGAGAGCTGTCATAGACATTTCAGAGATGTGTCAGAGATGTGTCAAAGAGATTTCAGAGATGTGTCAGAGAGCTGTCAGAGACATTTCAATGATGTGTCAGAGATGTCAGAGAGATTTCAGAGATGTGTCATAGATGTCTCAGAGATGTGTCAAAGAAATTTCAGAGATGTGTCAGAGACATGTCAGAGATATTTCAGAGATGTGTCCGAGAGCTGTCAGAGAGATTTCAGAGATGTTTCAGAGATATTTCAGAGATGTGTCAGAGATGTGTCAAATTGATTTCCGAGATGTGTCAGAGATGTGTCAAAGAAATTTCAGAGATGTGTCAGAGAGATTTCAGAGACATTTCAGAGATATGTCAACTTGATTTCAGAAATGTGTCAGAGAGCTTTCAGAGAGATTTCGGAGATATGTCAGAGATGTGTCATAGCAGTTTAAGTGATGTTTCAGAGATTTGTTTGAGATGTTTCAGAGATGCGTCAGAAAGGAGATGTGTCAGGAAAGTCAGAGAGCTGTCAGAGAGATTTCAGAGACATGTCAGTGATATTTCAGACATGTGTCAGAAAGATTTCAGAGATGTGTCAGAGAGCTGTCAGAGTGATTTCAGAGATGTGACAGAGATGTGTTAGAGATGTTTCAGAGATGTGTCAGAGAGGAGATGTGTTAGAGAGAAGTCAGAGAGGTGTCTAAGTGAAGATGTGTCAGACAGAAGTCAGCGAACTGTCAGAGAGATTTCAGAACCTGTTGTAGGTATATCAGATATGTGTCAGAGAGCTGTCAGAGGTATTTCAGAGATGTGTCAGAGATGTGTCAGAGAGATTTCAGAGATGTGTCAGAGACATTTCAGTGATGTGTAAGAGATGTGTCAGAGAGATTTCAGAGATGTGTCATAGATGTATCAGAGTTCTTTCAGAGATGTGTCAGAGATATGTCAGAGAGATTTCAGAGATATCTCAGAGATGTGTCAGATAGATTTCAGAGATATGCCAGAGAGCTGTCAAAGTGATTTCTGAGATGTGTCAGAGAGCTGTCAGAGAGATTTCAGAGATGTGTCAGAGATGTGTCAAAGAGATTTCAGAGATGTGTCAGAGAGCTGTCAGATACATTTCAATTATGTGTCAGAGATGTCAGAGAGATTTCTGAGATGTGTCTGAGAGCTATCAGAGAGATTTCAGAGATGTGTCAGAGACATTTCAGTGATGTGTCAGAGAGATTTCAGAGATGTGTCATAGATGTCTCAGAGTTCTTTCAGAGATGTGTCAGAGATGTGTCAAAGAGATTTCAGAGATGTGTCAGAGACATTTCAATGATGTTTCAGAGATGTTAGAGAGATTTCAGAGATGTGTCATAGATGTGTCAGAGAGATTTCAGAGATGTATGAGACATGTGTCAGAGAGATTTCAGAGATATCTCAGAGATGTGTCAGAGATATTTCAGAGATGTGTCAGAGAGCTTTCAGAGTGATTTCAGAGATGTGTCAGAGATGTGTCAGAGGTATTTCAGAGATGTGTCAGAGATGTGTCAGAGAGATTTCAGAGATGTGTCAGAGATGTGTCAGAGAGATTTCAGAGATGTGTCAGAGAGATTTCAGAGATGTGTCATAGATGTCTCAGAGTTCTTTCAGAGATGTGTCAGAGATATGTCAGAGAGATTTCTGAGATATCTCAGAGATGTGTCAGATAAATTTCAGAGATGTGCCAGAGAGCTGTCAAAGTGATTTCTGAGATGTGTCAGAGAGCTGTCAGAGAGATTTCAGAGATGTGTCAGAGAGCTGTCAGATACATTTAAATGATGTGTCAGAGATGTCAGAGAGATTTCTGAGATGTGTCAGAGAGCTATCAGAGAGATTTCAGAGATGTGTCAGAGATGTGTCAGAGAGATTTCAGAGATGTGTCAGAGACATTTCAGTGATGTGTCAGAGAGATTTCAGAGATGTGTCAGAGACATTTCAATGATGTGTCAGAGATGTTAGAGAGATTTCAGAGATGTGTCATAGATGTGTCAGAAAGATTTCAGAGATGTATGAGACATGTGTCAGAGAGATTTCAGAGATATCTCAGAGATGTGTCAGAGATATTTCAGAGATGTGCCAGAGAGCTTTCAGAGTGATTTCAGAGATATCTCAGAGATGTGTCAGAGAGATTTCAGAGATGTGCCAGAGAGCTGTCAGAGTGATTTCAGAGATGTGTCAGAGATGTGATATACAGATTTCAGAGATTTGTCAGAGATATGTCAGAGAGATCTCAGAGATATATCAGAGGGCTGGCAGACATATTTCAGACAGATTTCAGAGATTTTTCAGAGAGCTGTAAGATATATTTCAGAGATGTGTCAGAGATGTGTCAGATAATTTCAGAGATGTGTCAGAGATGTGTCAGAGATGTTTCAAAGATGTGTCAGAGAGGAGATGTGTTAGAGAGAAGTCAGAGAGCTGTCAGAGATATATCAGAGATGTGAAAGAGAGCTGTCACAGACATTTCAGAGATATTTCAGAAATGTGTCAGAGAGATTTCAGATATGTGTCAGAGAGTTGTCAGAGGGATTTCGAAGATGTGTCAGAGATGTGTCATAGCGATTTAAGAGATGTTTCAGAGATGAGTCAGAGACGTTTCAGAATCGTCAGAGAGGAGATGTGTCAGAGAGAAGTCAGAGAGCTGTCAGAGAGGAGATATGTCTTTGAGTAGTCAGAGAGCTGTCAGAGAGATTTCAGAGACCTGTCAGTGATATTTCAGAGATGTATCAGAGAGATTTCAGAAATTTTTCAGAGAGCTGTCAGAGAAATTTCAGAGATGTGTCAGAGATGTGTTAGAGAGATTTAAGAGATGTGTCAGATCATTGTCAGATTGATTTCAGAGATGTTTCAGAAATGTGTCAGAGAGATTTCACAGAAGTATCAGAGAGTTGTCAGAGAGATTTCGGAGATGTGTCAGAGATGTGTCATAGCAATTTAAGAGATGTTTCAGAGATGTGTCAGAGATGTTTCAGAGATGCGTCAGAGAGGAGATGTGTCAGAGAGAAGTCAGAGAGCTGTCAGAGAGATATCAGAGACCTGTCAGTTTTATTTCAGGATGTGTCAGAGAGATTTCAAAGATGTGTCAGAGATGTGTCAGAGATGTGTCAGAGATGTTTCAGAGATGTGTCAGATAGGTGATGTGTCAGAGAGAAGTCAGAGAGCTGTCAGAGAGGAGATGTGTCAGACAGAAGTCAGAGAGCTGTCACAGAGATTTCAGAGACCTGTCAGAGATATATCAGTGATTTGAAAGAGAGCTGTCATAGACATTTCAGAGATGTGTCAGAGATGTGTCAAAGAGATTTCAGAGATGTGTCAGAGAGCTGTCAGAGACATTTCAATGATGTGTCAGAGATGTCAGAGAGATTTCAGAGATGTGTCATAGATGTCTCAGAGATGTGTCAAAGAAATTTCAGAGATGTGTCAGAGACATGTCAGAGATATTTCAGAGATGTGTCCGAGAGCTGTCAGAGAGATTTCAGAGATGTTTCAGAGATATTTCAGAGATGTGTCAGAGATGTGTCAAATTGATTTCCGAGATGTGTCAGAGATGTGTCAAAGAAATGTCAGAGATGTGTCAGAGAGATTTCAGAGACATTTCAGAGATATGTCAACTTGATTTCAGAAATGTGTCAGAGAGCTTTCAGAGAGATTTCAGAGATATGTCAGAGATGTGTCATAGCGGTTTAAGTGATGTTTCAGAGATTTGTTAGAGATGTTTCAGAGATGCGTCAGAAAGGAGATGTGTCAGGGAAAGTCAGAGAGCTGTCAGAGAGATTTCAGAGACATGTCAGTGATATTTCAGACATGTGTCAGAAATATTTCAGAGATGTGTCAGAGAGCTGTCAGAGTGATTTCAGAGATGTGACAGAGATGTGTTAGAGATGTTTCAGAGATGTGTCAGAGAGGAGATGTGTTAGAGAGAAGTCAGAGAGGTGTCTAAGTGAAGATGTGTCAGACAGAAGTCAGCGAACTGTCAGAGAGATTTCAGAACCTGTTGTAGATATATCAGATATGTGTCAGAGAGCTGTCGGAGGTATTTCAGAGATGTGTCAGAGATGTGTCAGAGAGATTTCAGAGATGTGTCAGAGACATTTCAGTGATGTGTAAGAGATGTGTCAGAGAGATTTCAGAGATGTGTCATAGATGTATCAGAGTTCTTTCAGAGATGTGTCAGAGATATGTCAGAGAGATTTCAGAGATATCTCAGAGATGTGTCAGATAGATTTCAGAGATATGCCAGAGAGCTGTCAAAGTGATTTCTGAGATGTGTCAGAGAGCTGTCAGAGAGATTTCAGAGATGTGTCAGAGATGTGTCAAAGAGATTTCAGAGATGTGTCAGAGAGCTGTCAGATACATTTCAATTATGTGTCAGAGATGTCAGAGAGATTTCTGAGATGTGTCTGAGAGCTATCAGAGAGATTTCAGAGATGTGTCAGAGACATTTCAGTGATGTGTCAGAGAGATTTCAGAGATGTGTCATAGATGTCTCAGAGTTCTTTCAGAGATGTGTCAGAGATGTGTCATAGCAATTTAAGAGATGTTTCAGAGATGTGTCAGAGATGTTTCAGAGATGCGTCAGAGAGGAGATGTGTCAGAGAGAAGTCAGAGAGCTGTCAGAGAGATATCAGAGACCTGTCAGTTTTATTTCAGGATGTGTCAGAGAGATTTCAAAGATGTGTCAGAGATGTGTCAGAGATGTGTCAGAGATGTTTCAGAGATGTGTCAGATAGGTGATGTGTCAGAGAGAAGTCAGAGAGCTGTCAGAGAGGAGATGTGTCAGACAGAAGTCAGAGAGCTGTCACAGAGATTTCAGAGACCTGTCAGAGATATATCAGTGATTTGAAAGAGAGCTGTCATAGACATTTCAGAGATGTGTCAGAGAGATTTCAGAGATGTGTCAGAGAGCTGTCAGAGACATTTCAATGATGTGTCAGAGATGTCAGAGAGATTTCAGAGATGTGTCATAGATGTCTCAGAGATGTGTCAAAGAAATTTCAGAGATGTGTCAGAGACATGTCAGAGATATTTCAGAGATGTGTCCGAGAGCTGTCAGAGAGATTTCAGAGATGTTTCAGAGATATTTCAGAGATGTGTCAGAGATGTGTCAAATTGATTTCCGAGATGTGTCAGAGATGTGTCAAAGAAATGTCAGAGATGTGTCAGAGAGATTTCAGAGACATTTCAGAGATATGTCAACTTGATTTCAGAAATGTGTCAGAGAGCTTTCAGAGAGATTTCGGAGATATGTCAGAGATGTGTCATAGCGGTTTAAGTGATGTTTCAGAGATTTGTTAGAGATGTTTCAGAGATGCGTCAGAAAGGAGATGTGTCAGGGAAAGTCAGAGAGCTGTCAGAGAGATTTCAGAGACATGTCAGTGATATTTCAGACATGTGTCAGAAAGATTTCAGAGATGTGTCAGAGAGCTGTCAGAGTGATTTCAGAGATGTGACAGAGATGTGTTAGAGATGTTTCAGAGATGTGTCAGAGAGGAGATGTGTTAGATAGCTGTCAGAAAGATTTCAGAGATGTGTCAGAGATGTGTCAGAGAATTTCAGAGATGTGTCAGAGATATGTAAGAGTGATTTCAGAGATTTGTCAGAGAGATTTCAGAGATGTGTCAGAGAGATTTCAGAGATGTTTAAGACATGTGTCCGAGAGATTTCAGAGATGTGTCAGAACTTGTGTCAGAGATATATCAGAGATGTGTTAGAGATGTATCAGAGAGATTTCAGAGATGTTTAAGAGATATGTCAGAGAGATTTCACTGATGTGTCAAAGAGCTGTCACAGACATTTCAGAGATATGTCAGCTTGATGTTTCAGATATGCGTGTGAAAGGAGATGTGTCAGAGAGAAGTCAGAGAGGTGTCAGAGAGGAGATGTCTCAGGGAAAGTCAGAGAGCTGTCAGAGAGATTTCAGAGACCTGTCAGTGATATTTCAGAGATGTATCAGAGAGATTTCAGAAATTTTTCAGAGAGCTGTCAGAGAAATTTCAGAGATGTGTCAGAGATGTGTTAGAGAGATTTCAGAGATGTGTCAGATCGTTGTCAGATTGATTTCAGAGATGTTTCAGAAATTTGTCAGAGAGATTTCACAGAAGTGTCAGAGAGTTGTCAGAGAGATTTCGGAGATGTGTCAGAGATGTGTCATAGCAATTTAAGAGATGTTTCAGAGATGTGTCAGAGATGTTTCAGAGATGTATCAGAGAGATTTCAGAAATGTTTCAGAGAGCTGTCAGAGAAATTTCAGAGATGTGTCAGAGATGTGTTAGAGAGATTTCAGAGATGTGTCAGAGAGCTGTCAGAGAGATTTCGAAGATGTGTCAGAGATGTTTCATAGCGATTTAAGAGATGTTTCAGAGATGTGTCAGAGATGTTTCAGAAATGTGTCAGAAAGATGTGTCAGAGAGAAGTCAGAGTGCTGTCAGAGAGGAGATGTGTCTGGAGTAGTGAGAGAGCTGTCAGCGAAATTTCAGAGTCCTGTCAGTGATATTTCAGAGATGTGTCAGAGAAATTTCAGAGATGTGTCAGAGATGTGTCAGAGAGAAGACAGAGATGTGTCAGAGAGGAGATGTGTCAGGGAAAGTAAGACAGCTGTCAGAGAGATTTCAGAGACCTGTCAGTGATATTTCAGAGTTGTGTCAGAGAGTTGTCACAGAGATTTCAGAGATGTGGCAGAGATGTGTCAGAGGGTTTACATAGATGTGTCAGAGAGCTCTCAGAGTGATTTCAGAGATGTGTCAGAGATGTGTCACAGATGTTTCAAAAATGTGTCAGAGAGGAGATGTTTCTTGGAGTAGTCAAAGAGCTGTCAAAGAGATTTCAGAGACCTTTCAGTGATATTTCAGAGATGTGTTAGAGATGATTCAGAGATGTGTCAGAGATGTGTCAGAGATATTTCAGAGATGTGTCAGAGATGTGTCAGAGATGTTTCAGAGATGTTTCAGAGATGTGTCAGAAAGGAGATGTGTCAGAGAGAAGATGTGTCAGGGAAAGTAAGACAGCTGTCAGAGAGATTTCAGAGAACTGTCTGTGATATTTCAGAGTTGTGTCAGAGACGTGTCAGAGAGATTTCAGAGTGATTTTAGAGATGTGTCAAAGATGTGTCAGAGATGTTTCAAAGATGTGTCAGAGAGGAGATGTGTTAAAGAGAAGTCAGAGAGCTGTCACAGAGAGGAGATGTGTCATACAGAAGTCAGAGAGCTGTCAGAGCGATTTCAGAGACCTGTCAGATAAATATCAGAGATGTGAAAGAGAGCTGTCACAGACATTTCAGAGATGTTTCAGAAATGTGTCAGAGAGATTTCAGAGATGTGTCAGAGATGTGTCATAGCGATTTAAGAGATATTTCAGAGATGTGTCAGAGATGTTTCAGAGATGCATCAGAGCGGAGATGTGTCTGGAGTAGTCAGAGACCTGTCAGTGATATTTCAGAGATGTGTCAGAGAGCTGTCAGAGAGCTGTCAGAGACCTGTTGTAGATATATCAGAGATGTGAAAGAGAGATTTCAGAGATGTGTCAGAGATGTGTCATAGCGATTTAAGTGATGTTTCAGAGATGTGTCAGAGATATTTCAGAGATGTGTCAGAAAGGAGATATGTCAGAGAGAAGTCAGAGAGCTGTCAGAGAGATTTCAGAGACCTGTCAGAGAGATTTTGGATTTGTGTCAGAGATGTGTCATAGCGATTTAAGTGATGTTTCAGAGATGTATTAGAAATATTTCAGAGGAGATGTGTCAGAGAGAAGTCAGAGAGCTGTCAGAGAGA
This sequence comes from Coregonus clupeaformis, assembly GCF_020615455.1. Taxonomy (NCBI): domain Eukaryota; kingdom Metazoa; phylum Chordata; class Actinopteri; order Salmoniformes; family Salmonidae; genus Coregonus; species Coregonus clupeaformis. The sequence goes on from NC_059192.1 coordinate 3,738,926, forward strand.
TTTCAGAGACCTTTTAGTGATATTTCAGAGATGTGTCAGAGAGATTTAAGAGATGTGTCAGAGAGAAGTCAGAGTGCTGTCAGAGAGGAGATGTGTCTGGAGTAGTCAGAGACCTGTCAGTGATATTTCAGAGATGTGTCAGAGAGATTTCAGAGATGTGTCAGAGAGCTGTCAGAGAAATTTCAGAGATGTGTCAGAGAGATTTCAGAGATGTGTCAGAGAGATTTCAGAGATGTGTCAGAGAGCTGTCAGAGAAATTTCAGAGATGTGTCAGAGAGATTTCAGAGATGTGTCAGAGAGAAGTCAGAGACCTGTTGTAGATATATCAGAGATGTGAAAGAGAGCTGCCACAGACATTCCAGAGATATTTCAGAGATGTGTCAGAGACATGTCAGAGAGAATTCAGAGATGTGTCAAAGAGATTTCAGAGATGTGTCAGAGAGATTTCAGAGATGTTTAAGACATGTGTCAGAGAGATTTCAGAGATTTGTCAGAGCTTGTGTCAGAGAGATTTCAGAGATGTGTCAGAGAGCTTTCAGAGAGATTTCGGAGATGTGTCAGAGATGTGTCATAGTGATTTAAGTGATGTTTCAGAGATGTGTCAGAGATATTTCAGAGATGTGTCAGAAAGGAGATGTGTCAGAGAGAAGTCAGAGAGCTGTCAGAGTGGAGGTGTGTCTTGGAGTAGTCAGAGAGCTGTCAGAGAGATTTCAGAGACCTTTTAGTGATATTTCAGAGATGTGTCAGAGAGATTTAAGAGATGTGTCAGAGATCAGTCAGAGAAATTTCAGAGATGTGTCAGAGGGATTTCAGAGATGTGTCAGAGAGTTGTCAGAGTGCTGTCAGAGAGGAGATGTGTCTGGAGTAGTCAGAGACCTGTCAGTGTTATTTCAGAGATGTGTCAGAGAGATTTCAGAGATGTGTCAGAGAGCTGTCAGAGACATTTCAGAGATGTGTCAGAGAGATTTCAGAGATGTGTCAGAGAGCTGTCAGAGATGTGTCAGAGAGCTGTCAGAGAAATTTCAGAGATGTGTCAGAGAGATTTCAGAGATGTGTCAGAGAGAAGTCAGAGACCTGTTGTAGATATATCAGAGATGTGAAAGAGCGCTGCCAAAGACATTCCAGAGATGTTTCAGAAATGTGTTAGACAGATTTCAGAGATGTTTCATAGAGCTGTAAGATATATTTCAGAGATGTGTCATAGATGTCGCAGAGGTATTTCAGAGATGATTCAGAGATGTGTAAGAGAGATATCAGAGATGTGTGAGAGATGTGTTAGAGAGATTTCAGAGATGTGTCAGATATGTGTCAGAGAGATTTCAGAGATATCTCAGAGATGTGTCAGAGAGTTTTCAGAGACGTGCCAGAGAGCTGTTAGAGATATTTCAGAGATGTGCCAGAGATGTGTTAGAGAGATATCAGAGATGTGTCAGCGTGATTTCAGAGAGATTTCAGAGATGTGTCAGAGAGATTTCAGAGATGTTTAAGAGATGTGTCAGAGATGTTTCAGAGATGTTTCAGAAATGTTTCAGATAGATTTCAGAGATGTGTCAGAGATGTGTCAGAGATCTGTCAGAGGGATTTCAGTTCTTTCAGAGATGTGTCAGAGATGTGTCAGAGAGATTTCAGAGATGTATGTGAAAGTGTGTCAGAGAGATTTCAGAGATGTGTCAGAGATGTGTCATTGAGATTTCAGAGAATTGTCAGAGAGCTGTCAGAAAGATTTCGAAGATGTTTCATAGATCTGTAAGAGATATTTCAGAGATGTGTCAAAGATGTGTCAGGGAATTTCAGAGATATTTCAGAGATGTGTCAGAGACATTTCAGTGATGTGTCAGAGAAGTGTCAGAGGGGTTTCAGAGATGTGTCGGAGATGTGTCAGAGAGATTTCACAGATGTCTCAGAGAGCTGTCAGAGATGTTTTAGAAATGTGTCAGAGATGGGATGTGTCAGAGAGAAGTTAGAGAGCTGTCGGAGAGATTTCAGAGACCTGTCAGATAGATTTCAGAGATGTGTCAGCGAGATATCAGAGATGTGTCAGAGTTTGTCAGAGAGATTTCAGAGACGTGTCAGAGAGCTGTCAGAGAGATTTCAGACATCGGTCAGAGAGATTTTAGAGATGTGTTAGAGATCTGTCAGAGAAACTTCAGAGATGTGTCAAATATTTGTCAGAGAGCTGTCAGAGATATTTCAGAGATGTGTCAGAGAGCTGTCAGATAGATTTCAGAGTGAACATTTACAGCCAAAGAGTCACCTTAGACTCTCATATATACAAAATTCAAGCTGGTTTCAATTTACAAACCTTTGTTCATTCTTTCAGAAACAGAGTCTACATCCCAAACGGCACCCTATTCCATATTTAGTGCACTGCTTTTGACTAGTATGTAGGGAAAGGGTGCCGTTTGAGACACAGCCAGAGAGCAGCAGTCCTGTGATGTGGACCAACGGGAACGGAGAGATGTGAAACATCACACTCTGCCAGTCTGCCTGTTCTGCTGTTAAGTTCCCTATAGATATAGTCCTCCTGCTTTAACGAAGAGGCTCCTGGGAATAAGAGAATAGAGAGGAGACAACGGAACGATCACAGAGCCAGTGTTCTAACGGAGTATGATTTTACTGCCTCCCCTCTCTCTCTCTCTCTCTCTCTCTCTCTCTCTCTCTCTCTCTCTCTCTCTCTCTCTCTCTCTCTCTCTCTCTCTCTCTCTCTCTCTCTCTCTCTCTCTCTCTCTCTCTCTCTCTCTCTCTCTCTCTCTCTCTCTCTCTCTCTCATCTCTCTGTTTAATGTTATGTTTCTGGTCTCCCCTCTCCTCTCTTTCTGCTCCCCTGTTCCCCTGTTCCCCTCTCCTCCTCTCCTCCTCTTTCCTCTTTCGGCTCTCTGTTTTATGTCCTGATTCTTTAGTAGCCCAGGGTTCAACCAGCACAGGGGACCTGTTTAAACTGGGGATGTTTCTTCACTCTGCAGAGTTTCAGAGAGAAAGAGGGTCTGCCCTGTTCATGTGTTACTAACCACAGCTCACTGGAACAGAAAGCACAATCTGTCTCCTTTTACATCTGTCCTTCTGTACAGTATTCCGTCTGTCTGTCCGGGCTGTCTGTCTGTCTGGCTGTGTGTCTGTTTGCCTGTCTGTGTGTCTGTCTATCTGTCTGTCTGTCTGTCTGTCTGTCTGTCTGTCTGTCTGTCTGTCTGTCTGTCTGTCTGTCTGTCTGTCTGTCTTTGTGTCTGTCTGGTTGTCTGTCTGGCTGCCTGTCTGTGTGTCTGTCTGGCTGTCTGTGTGTGTGTCTGTCTATCTGTCTGGCTGCCTGGCTGTGTGTCTGTCTGCCTGTCTGTGTGTTTGTGTGTGTGTGTCTTTCTGCCTGTCTGTGTGTCTGTGTGTCTGTCTGTCTGTCTGTCTGGCTATCTGTCTGGCTGTCTGTCTGCCTGGCTATCTGTCTGTCTGTCTGTCGTCTGTCTGTCTGTCTGTCTGTCTGTCTGTCTGTCTGTCTGTCTGGCTGTCTGGCTGGCTGCCTGTCTGCATGGCTATCTGTCTGGCTGCCTGTCTGTGTGTCTGTCTGTCTGTCTGCCTGGCTATCTGTCTGGCTGCCTGGCTGTGTGTCTGTCTGTCTGCATGGCTATATGTCTGGCTGCCTGTCTGTGTGTCTGTCTGTCTGCATGGCTGTCTGGCTGTCTGTCTGTGTGTCTGTCTGTCTGTCTGTGTCTGTCTGTCTGTCTGTCTGTCTGTCTGTCTGTCTGTCTGTCTGTCTGTCTGTCTGCCTGTCTATCTGTCTGGCTACTTGTCTGTGTGTCTGGCTGTCTGCATGGCTATCTGTCTGGCTTCCTGTCTGTCTGTCTGTCTGTCTGTCTGTCTGTCTGTCTGTCTGTCTGTCTGTCTGTCTGTCTGTCTGTCTGTCTGTCTGCCTGCCTGTCTGTCTATCTGTCTATCTGCCTGGCTGCCTGTCTGTGTGTCTGTCTGTCTGCATGGCTATCTGTCTGGCTGCCTGTCTGTGTGTCTGTCTGCCAGTCTGTCTGTCTGTCTGTCTGTCTGTCTGTCTGTCTGTCTGTCTGTCTGTCTGTCTGTCTGTCTGTCTGCCTGCCTGCCTGTCTATCTGTCTGGCTGCCTGTCTGTGTGTCTGTCTGTCTGCATGGCTATATGTCTGGCTGCCTGTCTGTGTGTCTGTCTGTCTGCATGGCTGTCTGGCTGCCTGTCTGTGTGTCTATCTGTCTGCATGGCTATATGTCTGGCTGCCTGTCTGTGTGTCTGTCTGTCTGCATGGCTATATGTCTGGCTGCCTGTCTGTGTGTCTGGCTGCCTGCCTGTCTGTCTGTCTGTCTGTCTGTCTGTCTGTCTGTCTGTCTGTCTGTCTGGCTGCCTGTCTATCTGTCTGGCTGTCTATCTGTCTGCATGGCTACATGTATGGCTGCCTGTCTGTGTGTCTGTCTGTCTGCCTGTCTATCTGTCTGGCTGCCTGTCTGTGTGTCTGTCTGTCTGCATGGCTATCTGTCTGGCTGCCTGTCTGTGTGTCTGTCTGTCTGCATGGCTATATGTCTGGCTGCCTGCCTGTCTGTCTGTGTCTGTCTGTCTGTCTGTCTGTCTGTCTGTCTGTCTGTCTGTCTGTCTGTGTGTCTGTCTGCATGGCTATCTGTCTGGCTGCCTGTCTGTCTGTCTGTCAGTCCGTGACTCTCTCTGCTTCTCCTTCTATTCGTTATCGTCAGTCTATTCCTATGTAATAAACGATTGGCAGAATACTTTAAAGGCCGTGGCTGCGAATACAGAGTTTCCTCCCCCGGTCCCCGCTTCGCCCCTCTGGAATCCTCTTTCTCAAAGTGAAGGATCTGGATCACGTTCTGTGATTGTGTTATTTTACGCACAACTTCCTTCTACGTAGCTGCTGCTCACACACCCCCTCCCTTCACGTTTCTCTCTTTACCCACCCTCTCCTGAACCATGGTGATGTAGCCGATGTCTCTGCCTCATATTTCTGAACCCTGCAGGAATTTGAATGAGCATTCAAGGCCATTATGAAGGCTTCAACCTTCAGTATCTGTTGCAATGGATATTGCAGTTGAACAAGCAGGACAGTCCTACACATTGCAATGGAGTAATAACGATCTGTGTTTTGTACGATGTAGGATAATATTTGCAGTTGCTGCCATATCGTAACCACCAGCCAGAGTTGCTGAAAAAGAACACTACTACTTTGACTGCCTGTTTTCCTCCTGCTTAGCTGATGTTTGCAATGACAATGAAAAAATAACACTTACATTTTAGCAGACGCTCTTATCCAGAGCAATTAGGGTTAAGTGCCTTGCTCAAGGGCACATCGACAGATTTTTCACCTAGTCGGCTCGGGGATTAGAACCAGCAACCTTTCGGTTACTGGCACTACGCTCTTACCCACTAAGCCACCTGCCGCCCTGACATCTTGCTTGTGTATTATTATTATTATTATTATTATTATTATTATTATTATTATTATTATTATATATTATTATTATTGTTATTATTGTTATTATTATTATATATATATTATTATTATTATTGTTGTTATTATTATTATTATTATTATTATTATTATTATTATTATTATTATTATTATTATTATTATATATTATTTGATATTCTGCCTATATAGCTGCATGTAACTCCCCACTTGAGTTTTGCATTGTGGCAACAACAAAAAAAAAGTTTGTGTGAACACGTTGATCATGTCTTCTGTGTACACCATGTAAACGGCTGCATGTAGCCTAACTCCCCTCCTGAAAACATTACATTAAATCCTACTTCTGCTTAATAGTCTACTGAGGCAGGGAATGTCGACCATGTCCTTAGTGTCCAACATGAAGTTTGTAAGCAAGGAGGGGGAAGCGCCAGAGGAGCACTGAGCAGCAGATACGTAGACAGCAGAGTGGACAGTAGAGTGGACAGCAGAGTGGACAGCAGATTGGACAGCAGATTGGAGAGCAGAGTGGACAGCAGATTGGACAGCAGAGTGGACAGCAGAGTGGACAGCAGAGTGGACAGCAGATTGGAGAGCAGATTGGACAGCAGATTGGACAGCAGATTGGACAGCAGATTGGACAGCAGATTGGACAGCAGATTGGACAGCAGAGTGGACAGCAGAGTGGACAGCAGATTGGACAGCAGATTGGACAGCAGAGTGGACAGCAGATTGGACAGCAGATTGGACAGCAGATTGGACAGCAGATTGGACAGCTGAGTAGACAGCAGATTGGACAGCAGATTGGACAGCAGATTGGACAGCAGATTGGACAGCAGATTGGACAGCTGAGTAGACAGCAGATTGGACAGCAGATTGGACAGCAGATTGGACAGCAGATTGGACAGCTGAGTAGACAGCAGATTGGACAGCTGAGTAGACAGCAGATTGGACAGCAGAGTGGACAGCAGATTGGACAGCAGATTGGACAGCAGATTGGACAGCAGAGTGGACAGCAGATTGGACAGCAGATTGGACAGCAGAGTGGACAGCAGAGTGGACAGCAGAGTGGACAGCAGATTGGACAGCAGATTGGACAGCAGATTGGACAGCTGAGTAGACAGCAGATTGGACAGCAGATTGGACAGCAGATTGGACAGCTGAGTAGACAGCAGATTGGACAGCTGAGTAGACAGCAGATTGGACAGCAGATTGGACAGCAGATTGGACAGCTGAGTAGACAGCAGATTGGACAGCTGAGTAGACAGCAGATTGGACAGCAGAGTGGACAGCAGATTGGACAGCAGATTGGACAGCAGATTGGACAGCAGAGTGGACAGCAGATTGGACAGCAGATTGGACAGCAGATTGGACAGCAGATTGGACAGCAGAGTGGACAGCAGATTGGACAGCTGAGTGGACAGCAGATTGGACAGCAGATTGGACAGCAGATTGGACAGCAGATTGGACAGCTGAGTAGACAGCAGATTGGACAGCTGAGTGGACAGCAGATTGGACAGCAGATTGGACAGCAGAGTGGACAGCAGAGTGGACAGCAGATTGGAGAGCAGAGTGGACAGCAGAGTGGACAGCAGAGTGGACAGCAGAGTGGACAGCAGAGTGGACAGCAGAGTGGAGAGCAGAGTGGACAGCAGAGTGGACAGCAGAGTGGAGAGCAGAGTGGACAGCAGATTGGACAGCAGAGTGGACAGCAGATTGGACAGCAGATTGGAGAGCAGAGTGGACAGCAGATTGGACAGCAGATTGGACAGCAGATTGGACAGCAGATTGGACAGCAGATTGGACAGCAGAGTGGACAGCAGATTGGACAGCTGAGTAGACAGCAGAGTGGACAGCAGAGTGGACAGCAGAGTGGACAGCAGAGTGGACAGCAGAGTGGACAGCAGAGTGGACAGCAGAGTGGACAGCAGAGTGGACAGCAGAGTGGACAGCAGAGTGGACAGCAGATTGGAGAGCAGAGTGGACAGCAGAGTGGACAGCAGAGTGGACAGCAGAGTGGACAGCAGAGTGGACAGCAGAGTGGACAGCAGATTGGAGAGCAGAGTGGACAGCAGAGTGGACAGCAGAGTGGACAGCAGAGTGGACAGCAGAGTGGACAGCAGATTGGACAGCAGAGTGGACAGCAGAGTGGACAGCAGATTGGACAGCAGAGTGGACAGCAGATTGGAGAGCAGAGTGGACAGCAGAGTGGACAGCAGAGTGGACAGCAGAGTGGACAGCAGAGTGGACAGCAGATTGGAGAGCAGAGTGGACAGCAGAGTGGACAGCAGAGTGGACAGCAGAGTGGACAGCAGAGTGGACAGCAGAGTGGACAGCAGAGTGGACAGCAGATTGGACAGCAGAGTGGACAGCAGATTGGAAAGCAGATTGGAGAGCAGAGTGGACAGCAGATTGGACAGCAGATTGGACAGCAGATTGGAGAGCAGAGTGGACAGCAGATTGGACAGCAGAGTGGACAGCAGAGTGGACAGCAGAGTGGACAGCAGATTGGAGAG